>NC_044063.1:20443447-20570947 GCF_902167405.1 Gadus morhua
GAAGGAAATTATTGCACTAACAAAACAGAAAGTAACACATAACTTATTATGATAATAAATGATGTCATGAGGGTCCAGGGGGCTCTCATTTCAGTCATTTGTTTAGTTGATTTGCCCGAGGGTTAAACACCTTACCTATACAAATCCTTTACAGCTGAGAGCGCAGCAAAGCACCCTGTCATTACCCCCCCCCCACCAACTTCCTCTGGGGATCGATAAGTCACAACCTAAACATTCCTTACGGCTACGACGGAAAATTACGAATGAAGCCTGCGCGCTTATTGATCCAATCATTGACTTAAGCTATTGAGTGGCAAGCTGGCTTCATTATGTACCTGGGATGTTAATGGCTGTAGATGAGGAGGTATAAATCCTGTGATACAACCCTCCCCCCGCCCATCACCGACCGTGCTCCACACGTAATAATCAGCAATGGGGGAGGGCATGGGGAGGGAGGGAAGGAGGGAGGGAAGAAGGGAGGGCAGAATCACAGAGCAATTTTATTATAAGTTTAGATTTTCCAAACGAGCTGGTGGAGGTTCCTTTCGTCACAGCGACATTTGCATTCAAATTAATTCTGTCAAAAGCCGAGATGAATGTCATATGTCGTTCCTCTGCAGAGTGACAGAGAGAGAGAGATTGAAAGGGGGGGGGGGGGGGGAAGAGAGAGAGAGCTAGAGCTAGAATGAGTGAGATACAAAGGCAGTCCGTCAGTCAGACAGACAGACTTATAGACAGACTGTCTGTCTGTCTGTCTGTCTGTCTGTCTGTCTGTCTGTCTGTCTGTCTGTCTGTCCGTCTGTCCGTCTGTCCGTCTGAGGGCACAGGGGAGGCAGGCGAGAGAACAAAAGTATTTCCTGCGCCTTTGAGACCTGAATTACACTAAAATGTTCTCAGAAAATTGAAGCCGAGGGAGCGAGTGCCTTCACACCCCGCAAACACTCCACACAGATTCACACATTTTCCGAAGAATTGTTATTTAGATACGCCCGGAGCAATCATCGATATTGATTGATCCACCATGATCGATAATGACCCTATCAAAAGGAACCAGCCAGCGACACATGCATCAGAGCGGCACGCCCGCTCGCCAGCAGCGACATAATGTCGCAGAATGTCAGAGAGTAGGCCTGATAAATAAATCAGTGATCACTTCCTTTTGTGAAGCCCCTCTCCGCCCCAGTGATGGTGAATATTCATGGAGGTAAATACAGCCCCTCTCTGGGGCTTCACACTTTGTTTTCTTTTTTTTTTCTCCGCCTTCTGTCGATTTCTTTCTGTTGAAACCAGCTTGTCTCCTCCTGCTGTGCCGGTCGGTGCGCTGCTCAAACGCCCCCTGAAGGGGACCGATGCCCAGACTAAGGTTCTCCTCACGCTGGGATCACACCAAGGAAATATAGGCGTTAAAAGACGCGTTGGCTTGTGTTATAGCCATGTAGTGAACATAATTCAACAAATCCAATATGTCAAATGGATTAAGAAAGATTAAGAAGAAGTTGATATTAGTAATATCATATTTGTAACTTTTGTGTTAAGTAGAAGTTATATGTTTTACTATGTCTGAACTGAGAATGTTGGAAAAGAGAGGTTAGTGAAACATTTCATATTTATCTCTATATATCTTTATATATATATTTATATATTAAATGATTTTCCTATCGTCACAGAGTATCTCTTTATACACTGTGATCAATCTCTCCCTGTGATGTAAGGCTGATTGCTATTGGCAGGCCTCTATTGATCCTCTCCCTCACCATGCACACTTTGATCTGGGTGCCATGACACCGTCATTTGCCCCGGGATTGTTTCAGTGATATCTTGATATCTTCTGCATGGTCGACCACTATAATAGTCTCTCTCTCTCCCCCTCCCTCTCCCTCTCCCTCTCTCTATCTCTCCCTCCCTCCCTCAACCACTTGCTCCACTTTCCTTTTTTGGGTCTGTGGTTTATCCTTTTCTCCCTCCATATTTTCTTCTATTGGATTTGCTTACGTACAGGAACCTGATGCCAAGGCATGCACTTTAAAACCCCACAGAACAGCGTCATGGGGAACTTGCGCACGGGTGCATCTGCGCAACGCCAATGGCAACCCTAGACCGCGTGATTACCGGGACTCTAAGCTGCTTAAAGATTCTGTCCCATCTGGCTGTGGTGTTTGTGGCATCGTTCAGACCCCTGACCCCACGTCGCACCACCAGCACCTCAACCACGCACACACCCACTAACACACACACAAACACTACGCATGCACACACACACACACACACACACACACACACACACACACACACACACACACACACACACACACACACACACACACACACACACACACACACACACACACACACACACACACAACCACTAGCATGCACACAAGCACAAAGCATGCACAGCCACACAGCACAGTGCCCACACATGCACAGCTTCTGCTTACAAAAAAACCTACACAAGCATTGCGTGCATAGGAAGACACACACACACACACACACACACACACACACACACACACACACACACACACACACACACACACACACACACACACACACACACACACACACACACACACACACACACAGGGGTGGAGCTAAAGGGATGATGATCCAGTGTAATCTGGGTTTACCAACTATGAGGCCTGCACAGTGTTTTCTTACGTAATCTAATAATCAGTGGAAACGTGCAGACATCCACTACAGCGTGACCCGCTGCGTGTGTGTGTGTGTAAGTGGTCCAAATAGCAGCCGGAAGGGATACCTCCCCATGCCACCTGGACTCCAGGGTAAAAAGGGCAGCTGTTCAGGGTGTAGATTCCCGTGTGCAGGGCTCTGCACTCCGACACGCTCCAATACCTACCCCTTGTCCGACGAGGACTGAGCCGATTCACAGCATTGATGAACACAAGCACCTGATTATGAATTATCCACAGTACACACGTCATCGAGTATAAAAAGAAAAACCTACGTGGATGTGAGCAGAAGAGGGCAACATATGACTATTGAAAAAACCCTGGTTGTTATATTATGAGCACACGCATACAGGGATTTTCGTGTGTGTGTGCGTGCGCATGCATGTGTGTGTGTTGGGGGGTGTGTGTGTGCGTGTGTGTGCTTGTGTGTGTGTGTGTGTGTGTGTGTGTGTGTGTGTGTGTGTGTGTGTGTGTGTCTTTGATATGTTAACATCTAGGCTAGAAGATGATATATTTGCTAAAAGTGTGGGAAGCTAAGAGGGGGAAAGCGAGCGAGCAAGAGAGAGAGATAATAACAGAGAATCCCTGGAACATGCTTTCTGCAGAATAGATGAGGCGTTCCAGCGACCTAACATCGGCGGGCAAAAGAACACGAGGCGCACTCGTCGCATTTAATGTCACATGCCATGAGTGCCGTCAGTCCCGTTGATTACGTACGCCAGGGGGACGCTACAGTCTAGGTTAAGCCCCTTTTATCAATTCCCCTCTTCCTAAACAAACAGAACACATGTCAATACATATCGCCGGCACTAATCTGTACCCTGTGCCAGCGCTGCGCAGTGTCATGAACCGGCGAGCGATCGACGTACAGTAGGCCTACAAATAGATAACGGGCGCCGCCTTGTTATGTGTTTTCGCCCTCAGCATCGGGCTCGTATCGGTGTTGAGCTGGATCAGGGCAACACACACACACACGTTTGCGCACACGCACACACACACACACACTTTGAATAAAAAATGTGTTGCTTCGGGATGATGATTCCGGGTTGGCATCTTCCATATCGCCTCCAGGCGACCTGGGAAGCGATGGCAGACACGCACAGCGTTACATATGAACCAATGTTATCAATACACATACATCCATATTCATACAGCCTCCATTTACTTTGCGTTCTGCACAGTAGAGAAAGCATTCCTTTCTACCTCCTCCCCCAACCCGCCTCAGAACACCCCAAGAGGATCCCTGCTTCTTCACCACGTCTTATAAGGAGAGACAGGGAGTGATCCCTGATCCCGGGGTCACCATTAGGTCCTCAGTCTCTTAGGGAACCGGAGAGAGGGGCTTTGGTAGGTATGGATGTGATCCTGAAGGTTTGTACGGATTTAGCACAAGATACCCCCGTTCTCTCAGCCCTGCTGCAGTCTAACTGGCTGAGTGGTGTTATCCAGAGCTCTCTGCTGCTGCTGCTGCCGCGTCTGTTTTATCTCCTAAGACCTCCAGAGAATTTGCACAACATGACTATTTCAGATGCCATTTTAAAGAGAGAGAGTGAGAGTGACAGTGAGAGAGAGGGAGAGAGAGAAAGAGACATAGAGAAGATAGAGAGAGAGAGTTGTCATTGGGTTTTCTCGCTTTCTTCTCGGTCTGACTCTCCTGGCTTGCCTTTTTATACATTGCACTGCTAAAGTACTCTGTCTCTCTGCTGCAGGGAAGTCACAGGGAAGACACACTATGTGTGTGTGTGTGTGTGTGTGTGTGTGTGTGTGTGTGTGTGTGTGTGTGTGTGTGTGTGTGTGTGTGTGTGTGTGTGTGTGTGGAGAGGGCAGATAGAAGGTTGATGGTGGGGATGAATTAATAAAGAGAGAAAGAGAGAGAGACCTATGCTCAGAGAGGAACACATTATGAATGATTCATCTCTAACTAAATTTGAGGAGCCCTGACTAAAAAAAAATACATTTATTTATTTTTAACATAAATATGTTAAAAATAATATGAAAATGCATTTTTTAATGTCTGGAATCTATCTTTGCTATTTCCAGTCTTTTTTAATGTAAATGTATGTATGTACTGTAGGTAGGTACTAAGTAGGTGAGTGTACGGTTGAACCTTGTAAGTGATAGTAATGCTGGGATACCAACAGTGGCGTAACAAGGCAACGACGGGCCCGTACGGGGGGGGGGGGCCGTACGCACCCGCATACCCTGCTTACCGATAGTTACGCCACTGGATACCAACCATAGTTTATCAAAACGCTGCAGTACCAGGGAGGGTAGATAACCCTGCTGGGGTAGTTCACAATTAACTCATTCATTGCTAGTTCATTGTTGTGGAAGACAAAGACAGGGAGTAGACCAATACACACACCAAACACACTCTCACACACACACACACACACACACACACACACACACACACACACACACACACACACACACACACACACACACACACACACACACACACACACACACACACACACACACAAACACACCCTTTCCATTATGCCCTTCTATATTGACTCCCCACTGTATTTTCATTGTCTGTGGGATATTCAATAATAACAATAACAATATGTGTTGTTCTGCAAGGCCGGCAGCATCCCCTGTCAAAGCTCACAGTAACCAAATAAAGAGAGCGACACACACACAAGCACACACACACACACACACACACACACACACACACACACACACACACACACACACACACACTGTATGGCTCTCCCCGGGAGGTTATCCAACCCGATATGAGAGTTCAGAGACAGACACCGTGCACGACTCCTGATCAGTGTGCATGTGAACCCACCCCCCCAGTCTCATACACACACAAACACACACACACACACACACCCATGGTGCCTGTGATCGGTTGTCTGTCACGAGTGCTGAGCGACTATGAAATGAGTCAAGGGAAAACAACAACAACAACAACAACAACAAAAGAAGAGGAGTGCGCCCATCCGTCTGCCTTCAGAGTGGGACGCAGGAGAGACCAGGAGGTAAAGGGATGAGTGGGAGAAACCCACCGAGACACACCGAGGAAATCCTCCGTGCATGGGACGTGCCACGGCTCCCCTTCACTGCCATGGCTGTCCATATGGCAAGCTGCCCTAAAATCAACCTATCAGAGACAACCATCCTCATTACCGGTGCCTTATCAGTGCTGTGGGAAGGCAAGGGGAGGGGGGTGTGGGGTTATATTTAAACCCTGGGGGTCCCCGATGGGAAAGCATCTCAGGAGAGATTTTTCAACGCACCTGCTACAAACTGAGAGAGAGAGAGAGAGAGAGAGAGAGAGAGAGAGAGAGAGAGAGAGAGAGAGAGAGAGAGAGAGAGAGAGAGAGAGAGAGAGAGAGAGAGAGAGAGAGAGAGAGAGAGAGAGAGAGAGAGAGAAAATGGGAGGTTACATCTACTCCTCTACAACTCGGAGAATGCTGTGGCCCACATCTTTACCACAGAAGTGTCAGAGGGAAGAGAATGGATGTGTGACCTTGGCCAAGACTGGGACTATCCCCAGGACATCTATTACTACTACTACTACTACAGCACACACACACACACACACACACACACACACACACACACCACACTCTATGTGAGCTGCAGGCCTGGTCAAGAGGACAGCTATAGAGGTGAGCTAGGTGGCTGGAAAGATGGATTGAGAGAAAAAAGGAAACTGAATCAAAAGAATGAGAGGAGTTGGAGAAGGAGAATGAGTTGGAGAAAGAGAGAGGAAGCCATGCTAATGAGAAGTGTTTGAGCCTTGCAGTGAATGTAATAAGAGTATTTATAAAAATGTGAAGTGATCTCTAGACATCTTAGGAATAGGAAAAAGTGGAAAGAAAAGGGAATAATAAATACATTCCTGGTCAGCATGTAGTCATAATATATGATAATAACCCTCATATATAATAAAAAGAGAGCAGTAGCATTTCAGAAGCATGAAGCCTAAAAGTAGCAATACCTCATAGAACATTAATGTAATTAAGCCCATCTTTATAAACTTCATATGCTGTTTAACTACAAATAGCAATGGAAATGAACAAAACGTGTAACACTTGTTCTACTGAACATTCCCCGAGTCAGGGGTTGAAATTTCATTCCAACCAATTCTCTTAGTTATGCTCAGCCGTTTAAAGGAGACCACGATGTCTAAGGCCCCAACAGACAACTTTAGAATATAAATGACTTTGCATTGATCCAGTCTATTTCTGTTTTCCTCTCATCCCGGTTTAAGTCATAAATTAAAAAGTCCAAGTGGGCCCACGCAGATGAGGATATGGTTGTTGAGCTTTGGGGGAACTAAGAATCAATCTGAGGCTAACATGTTTAGATTGTGTTAAACACAAGGGCCTCTACAATGAGGCCGTTTTCTGTCTCAGTTCAATAGGGTTCCAATTTGTGTCCTTGACGATAGGTTAAATATAAAAAAGGGCCTCGTGTATATGATCAAAACCCCTTGTGTAAATTGTCCTTCTTCAATAAAGAATAGGTACACAAACTAAAGTAACAGGTAAAATAGATAAAAAAAATATGCAATAACACATGATCATGCCAAAATTCTGGTCTAGAATTTTGGCATAACGTACCACATACAATAGCCCTACAATTGAAGGTATTATTCTTGGAATTAAGTCCTTACCAAACCTTATTATTGCTTCAATGCTGCAAAATTAGTTTACTACTAGTCAACAGACACAAGTCCCCAACTTTATTACTGATGATTTATTACAGTAGTGAGTGGAAAAGGAGAGTCATGAAACACACGGTTGTCCTCTCCTCGGCGCGGGACCCACTGGGATGATCAGCACATGATGCCCCCCCATTGGACAGAGCTACGCCTCTCAGGCACGCGGCCAGCATGAACTCACACACACACACACACACACACACACACACACACACACACACACACACACACACACACACACACACACACACACACACACACACACACACACACACACACACACACAGGAGTGGACCCAAACACATACACACACACACACACACACACACACACAAACACACAGGAGTGGACCCAAACACATTCACAGACACACTAACACACACACACACACACACACACACACACACACACACACACACACACACACACACACACACACACACACACACACACACACACACACACACAGGAGTGAACACAAACACACACTCACACACACAAACAAAGGGGTATACCCAAACACACACACACATGAGGGCACACAAACACACACACACACACACACACACACACACACACACAGGAGTGGACCCAAACACAGACGCACACACACATACATACACACAGACACACACACACACACACACAAAAAGGAGTGGACCCAAACACACACACACACACACACACACACAAACAGGAGTGAACACACACACACACACACACACACACACACACACACACACACACACACACAAACAAAGGAGTGTACCTAAACACACACACACAGGAGTGCACACAAACACACCCAAACAGACACACAAACAGACACACACACAGACACACACACACACACACACACACACACACACACACACACACACACACACACACACACACACACACACACACACACACACACACACACACACACACACACACACACACACACACACACAAACACACCAACAATATGCACAAATTAGGGGTGTGAATCTTTGGCTTCAGACGATTCGATTCGATTAACGATTCAGTAGTTGGCGATTCGATTCAAGGACAATTATTTTTTTTTGGAACGATTTGATTCGATTCTGTAAACCACGATTCGAATCAGTAACTTTGAACCAAAATTCTATATCCGAGAAATAAACATGCAATAATGTGACACCCCTTGTCATTTTTACCATTATTCTTTGCGAAGCCAAAATGCTTCCACACTTTGGATTTCAAGTTTGCTGGTGCATTAACAATCTCGCTGCCGCTCTCTGCCATGTTTGAAATGCACCAGTAGAGGGTGAGGGAGAAAAATAACTATTGTGGGATTTTCTTGCAAGCTTACTAGCTGATGACAGAGTTACGGATTACCGAGCTGCACTTCACAAAATAAACTTGTAAACATTAATCATAATCGATTCATACGATTTAAAGCATTTATATCGATTATTGGTGAAGCCAAAGCGATTCATTCTATTTATTTTAGCAGATCGATTTAGTTGAATCGGTAGGACTGTCAATCGATTCATCGATGCATCGCATGAATCGTTACACCCCTAGCACAAATATATCCTTGCCTGCATTTGTACAAAAGACAAATACGCACGTAAACACAGACGCACACGCATAAACACAAACAATCAAACAAACAAACAAACACAGATGCTTCCTCCAGTACCGACGCACACTCACAAACACCTCAACATGAACACATTTCGGGGCCGTGGAGGGCAGCTGCTGCGTCGCATCGTACGTCTAGACTGAATCCCTGGAAAAAAGCTCAGGCGAAAATAAAAGCAAATCAAAGAAATTTCCAGCTGAATGGCTTCTGTCGAAACCAATTACGACCAATGGCTTCCCCTGATCATAGCACAATTAAAAATACATGTGCTTTCACGATGTGGAACCTGCGTCCTCAAAAGATGAACTCACCCCGCCCATTTAAGGCCACTGCGCTGGGCCCCTGTGGGTTACGAAACAGGCCGTTTTAGACGACATAGTCAGACCACAAACATGCTTGTAAACCAAGATGTGAGGAGACACAACATGAGAAGGGCATGTCTCCCGGGACTGAAATACAGAGTTGTGTAATGCAGTAACCCAACTAAACAGTCACCCACGATCCAGTACATCAAGACCAATACACGTACACCAGTCTAAAGTACCTAACTACATTGGATCAGATAAAAGGGTAGGGAGGGAGGGGGGGGGTTGTGCCTCCCCCCCCCCCCCTCCACACCCACCCCCAGCCGACAGACAGGAAGACAGAGACTCAGAGGACTGACTGGGTGTCTAAAAATATAGCTACGTGTCAGTTTCTCCTTCTTTGCTGTTGTCTCCCCAAACACGCACACGCACGCACACACACGCACACACACACACACACACACACACACACACACACACACTCCTTCAATTTCACAAAGGAATTGACTGGAGCCGAGTACCAGTGGTTCTTACACCACTACGTACCACAAGAAAGAAGAACTCGCTGTTGTTCTAACACCAGTTAGAACCATCATTAAGAACTCGTTGTTGTTCGTACACCAGTAAGAACCACCACCACCACCACCCCCAGCCCCAGCTCTCCTTGTTGTTGAGATGTCTCTGGTGTCGACCGGTTTCCGCCCATGGAAGGATTACTCTATAAGACTATGTTTAAATCAGAGACCCCCGGGACCCTCCCGCAGCACCTTCTTAAGCCAGAGCGGGGGCTGGGTTTCAAGGCCAAGTACGGCACCAAGCGGGGCTTTGCCTGGAGACAAGTGGTGTGGTGTTTGCAGACCAAGGAGTGGATGACAGTGGCTGGGTCATCGGGAGAGGAGAAATTATGTTGTTTATTGAAAATATTGTTCTCAATTTCGTGTAAACTCGACCGGTAAAATTCGCTGTTCTTCTTCCTTTTACACGATGCAGGATTGCGTGGAAGACATTTATAAGAAGATACAGAATTGAATCCGATCCTCAGCAATGTCTATTTCTATCGATCTGAACAGCGCGCATTGATTCGTTCCCCCCCCCCCCTTCCCCCCCACCCGCTTATGCTCTAGCGAGTATTTCTGTAACCCGTTAATCACTGATGAAAGACATCCCTTATCCCGACTCACTGCGTCAGATACCAGAACTCAACACTGCGCTGCGAGAGCGAGCAAACTCACTCATCTTCTTTTATTACCTGAACCTTGACCAACACATGGATTGCTTGAGGGTTTTGTTTATTTGAAGGTGATGTAACAGCCGAGCGGGCTTCATTAGGCATGCTACTTCGACCTGCTGGTTAAGGAAAGAGCGAATGAGAGACCGAGAGAGCGAAAGAGAGAGCAAGAGAGATAGAGAGGGGGAGAGAACGAGAGAGAGAGAGAGAGAGAGAGAGATCAGCCTCTGCTTATAGAGTCGGTGTAATTTCGATCCTCGAGATTTCACACTCGCTCCTGTGAAAAATCACACTTGAAGGGGCTCCAGTTAGCTGGCTCTTAATTGGCTCTGACGTGACTCGCATGAAATCAGCTTACTCCCAGCATTCGATCACACACCCCGACATGTGCGCCTGCGTTACAGTGACACACCCAAAACACGCACGCACGCACACATATTAATTATTTGCAAAACACTGTATGCGCGCATGTGCTGCCTACGGCGCAGCAGATCTACCTGCATTTATATGCAGTGCGAACATTCAGTCAAATCCTCCACCTCACACCTATAGTGGTCCATGAGAGAGAGAGAGAGAGAGAGAGAGAGAGAGAGAGAGAGAGAGAGAGAGATGGAATGAGATGGATAGAGAAAACGAAACAGAGCACGAGAGAGGGAGAAAACTCAGTTGAGTAATGAGTGGCCCGACTGCCACCATAAATCATAACCAATGAATAACGCGGAGAAAGCCAGAGAATACATTATCAAAGCTATTACCCCCTAATGGATGAGCACCAGCAGGCCTTAATATAGCCTTGTTTACACAGCCGCTATAGGCGTCCTCTACTCTCTCCGTCGACTGGGGCTTAGCCTTCACAAATTCATTCACAGAGAGTATTACACACTGATTAGTGTCTCCGTAATTCTGATTGGCTGTTAAACTGTCAAAAAGCCCTCAAATGATTTATCGAGGTTGCGTGCCTCTGCACCGATTGTTGTCAGTCCACACGCCCACACGGGGCGGGAAAGCTTTAATTGAGTGCAACGTAAACACGTCGTCGTGGTAACGGTGTTAATTCAGGTCCCGCACAATCTGGTTATTCATGGCTATAAAGATCCACAGTGGTTTTTTTTGCTGTTAATCCAGTCGGTAATTACATGTATATGCAAGGTTGTGTGTGTTCAGCGCGGTGTGCCCAAGCTATTTATGAATTCACGCGTTAACCGCCGCTGAGTAACGAGCGTGGCGATCACTGGTGGGCACTAATTATTTTTTCGCCCGTTAGTTACTCGTGCTCGTTAGGAGACACCCGGCACGGCGATGTGTCCTCTGGTGTTGTGAATATCTGGGAACATTGTAATAATCCCAATATTTACATACAGGCCCACTATGTGTCCTTTAGAAGTGATTAAAACAGGGTTCCTTGTGGCGTGTTACCGTTGATGGATTTTTTTTATCCGTGTCTCGTGATTGCAGCTGTTTTTTTAAGTGGAGCAAATTAAGTGTTCCTTAGTAGGAACCAAAGTGAATGAAAATAACGCATAAATCACCCAGTGCTACTCATAATTTGCGCCACAAAATGAATAATGAATGTTCTTTGACCCTTCGCTCTAATGGGCTGTCGGAGGAGAGACATGACTGCCGTTTCCCTTTAGCATTCCTAGATGCTAATTCCGGGCCGCCTATCAGAAAACACAGATAAGATAATTGCGCGGCGCCCGGGGATAGGAGCAGGAATGGGCCTCATGAGCAACCTATGGTCTGACACGGCAGCAGCAAGATGCTGGGGTTTAATACGAAGTTCAAGAACAGCTGTTCCCCTATGTGTGAACGAACGCATACAACCCACACCCAAACACACACACACACTCAAGCACTATGAACTCTTATGGAACCACGTGATAATCCCAGATCCAGAGACCCAAATTCCCAGACACCAATACGGGGGCAATACCAAAAGTATCTCATAAGGCGGCTTCAGGAATAGAAATGAAACGATTTCTTAAAAGAGGGGGTCCGATGTGAAGACGGACGTGGTGGTCCACCCCACATCCCCTCCTGTATGTCAACACGGCGAAGACGCAATCCTAACCGCCCTCTCGGAATAGCCGCCTCTCACCGTGACCCCCGCCACCCGATACCTCCTTCCACTCTCACCTTCTCCTTTTCACTCCACCAAAACCCCCCTACTGCCACACCCTCACTTTCTCTCTCCCTCTCTCTCTCTCTCTCTCTCTCACCCGGCGTCGTTTGATACGCTGTGACCTGCACCCCTTAACTCACTCAGGTCCCCTCGAAATAACCGTCAACTCCACACCACCACCGCCCCACCACTATTTCATCTCCTCCTGCTCCTCCGCTCCGTCCCTTTGAATGCCACAGCTGTTGACGGTGTATAAATAGCGCCGCACCACCACCACCACCACCGCCGCCCCCACCTCTTGGCCCCAGCTTCTTGAGACGTCTCGGGAGGAAAATCGTTAAAGTCAAGCGCAAGGTGCTGACGGTCAGCGGCGAGAGTGGGGGGGGGAGGGGGGAGGGAGAGGGAGGAGGGCAAATTAAACCGCGCTGACAAACATGAATAAGGAAAGCGCTGCAACTGAAGTCCAAAGCGCCCCGACGGCCCTGTGTTGAACTGGCGGGCTCGGATATCACGGCGGGCCTCGTTTACGACCTGCTGAAGGTAGATGGATTTTCAACACACTATCGCTGCAAGGACGGATTTAGATTCAGCATACAAGTCTAAAGCAACAATTATTGTAGTTTAATTGTGTTGACCTAATCCCTAAAATGAATAAATAAATAAATAAAGTTATAAATGAAGTTAATAAAGTTTTGAACATCTAGATTACATTATTTCCAATACTATACTTTCTCAGACTCGTGGATCAACGTTGACCATGGGAAACTTGGCTGAGCTTTGAGCTAACTCGAGGTAATGGAAAGGGATTAGCTCTAATAATAGGTGAAGAACGTAGAGCTCAGAGCGACAACACACTTCTACTTTTCACAATTCTTGTGGAAAGTGCTCCAGTTGAATACACCTTGAGGGCAGTGAGTGTGTGTGGATTTTTTTTTTCTCTCGTTCCCCCTCTGCCTCATTGTTGAAAAGCACTGAACATCCAAGACCGCTGACTGTTACACATATTAAGTATCCGTGTCTTTTTTATAATGGTATTTCCGTACCTCCTGAAATGGATGTAAATGCTTTGCCCGGCAGGAAACTTAGAAGTCGTAGGTATTGTGGTAGGAATTCAGTGGAGAAAGAATGAACACACTGAGGTTTTCCAGGTTAAAGAGAGCGGAAATCCTTTGAATCCATGAATAAATAATTAATTTAAAACAGTCTGGAGGTGGCAAATACGGATTGCTCGGACCAGGATGAATTATAGTCAGAATAGAACATGGAAGACTGGTGTTAAATATTTAGACCAAATTAGAGATTCCGTTCACCTACCCAGAGACAAGCGCAGATTTATAGGTGCATACAATAATTCAAAGTGAAAGAAAACTGCCAACATTCCCTAATCTGCTTTTAATATGGTTTTAAATATATTGAAACTCACTGGGCTGTGCGGTAGCTCACCATTTCAACATTTGCGTACCACTTCCCACCCTCTGTTAACAACCAATAGCAGCAAATGAAGCAATGATTTCACAATGTAGGATTCATTAAGTCACAGCTTGGGCATATTTAAAGGGCAGGATCATTGATAAACTAAAGTAAACCCCAAAGGAAAAAGGAAAAAGGGGCCTAACTTGATGGTATTGTGGTCTAACACTAACTGGGTTTCAAGGCATGATGCCAATAATTTCTTAGGAGTTTAGAGTAATAGAGAATTAGTAGTAGTATGGCTGTGTACTACACCCCCCAAGGGCAGCAGGTCCACCAGACAGCTGGGGACTGAGACAGAGGGACTTCACCTGAGCAGTCATGTACTTTGTGGAAGTGATGATGTTTGGCGGTGTGCGTGTGCGCGTGTGTGTGTGTGTGTGTGTGTGTGTGTGTGTGTGTGTGTGTGTGTGTGTGTGTGTGTGTGTGTGTGTGTGTGTGTGTGTGTGTGTGTGTGTGTGTGTGTGTGTGTGTGTGTGTGTGTGTGTGCGTGCGTGTGTGCGTGCGTGCGTGCGTGCGTGCGTGCGTGCGTGCGTGCGTGCGTGCGTGCGTGCGTGCGTGCGTGCGTACGCGCTTATATACTGCCGACGATGGGAGCAGAACAATGATGAGAATGGCTTGCTTTTCCTCTTCACATCACTTAAGATGACAGAGTGCAAGGATGGCGACACCCCACAAACGTACACACACACACCACAGACACTTGGACTGATGGCATCCAGCACTCTGCAGGGCTGCGGCGGGCCAGGTAGGGCCAGCAGACAGCTGGGCTGGGGTCACAGCCTGAGGAGGCAGAACGAGCAGCACCGGCAGGCCAGCTTGTTACCTCGGCCCGCCTGGCCGCCATGCACGGCCCACCTGCCCGCCGTGCACGGCCATGCCCACCATGCACAGCCCTGCCCTAATAGTGTATAGCCTCCCTGCTGGTCTGCGACCACCCAGAGGCACGGAGAGATTGAACATTTTCAGCCCGTGACGATAAAGAGAATAAGAGATCATTTGTTTCGCGCGTCTGCCACACAAAGGGACACATATGTGGGGTTATTAAGCTTCACTTGGTGCCTGATGCGGTTGCCATTGCCCACGATGGTGGTTTTCGTTTGTACTGAAAGGATAGATGGAACAATGTTGCACCATTGACGAACAATGTGGCTGGCAATGGTTCCATCCCCGTGTTTAAAAATGGCTTTGTTCAGCTAGCAAGGAAACAAAGTGAAAAAAGGGTGTTTACATTGAATCAGAACACAGGAATTAAACATTGACTTCAAAACAGCATTTGCTCGCTGTTCCCTACTTCCCCCTTGGGGGGACGTTGCACATTATATCTGAATCCTCCAGACACGTTAGACATCAAACTGTTGTTGTACACCAGCCTCCCATTTATCCCTGGAAATGTTTATTAGCCCTCTCCCCTCCTTTTGATCGTATATTCATCAAAACAAATTCAGTTCATTTAAAAAAAAAAATGCATTTCTGTGTTTTGCTTATAAATGTTAACATGAATGCTATGAGCAGCGAGATGCCATTTCGCCCGGCAAAGAAAGATGGATGGTTCCGTCACCCTAGGATTACTGCTATACTACAGGGGGAGCGTTTAAAAGCAACTTCTTGCACAGATTTAATATTCTATTACCCACATGCATGATTTGTAAGCAATTACTTATGACAAGCAGCTTGGAGTCCCCAATCCCCACAACATGAAGCGATCCACGCTGTGAGTGAGCTTGTCTGCCTCCTTGTCTGCTTCTTGAGCAAAACAACACACACACAAACATACGCACAAAAAACACACACCGACTGAAAAAAACTGACGGCCACAATCAAGGCGTACAAGCTCAGCTCAAGCTTGACTGATTCTCTCACACTCTTTGACTTTAGGCTCTGACTGTTTGCCGAACTCGTGAATCCCTCCTGCTTTGAAGTGCATGTTGAAGTTAAAATGAGGGGAGCGCTAGGACTAATTAACACCCCCCGCCCCCCCCCCCCCCCCCCCCCCCCCTCCCCACTACTTCAAGAGAAGAGGGTGCAACAGCTGGGGAAGAAATGTATAGGGTCAGAGTTCTCTGTTTCTTCCTTGCACTATTTTTGTTTCTCCTTATATGAATGCTTAATTTACTAGTTTAATTGTTTGCTATGCATATACTTAGGACTTAATACAGTGGCAAGTGGCATGTACTGACATCCAGCAGCTAGGTTAGGCAGGCCTAATGTCTGGGATCCTCTTCGTCTGAATATCTGTTATCATAAAAAACAATGTCCAAGAATTTTGTCCTAAAAGATAGTATGAGTATCTTACAATTTCATTCGATTTTGATTGTTGGCATTATGATTCTAATTTCTAAATTATTGCATGAAAGGAATTGAAGAAAGTTATGTAGACTAATTGCAATAATGTAAAAACATGGAGGCAAACCTAAAAAAATATATAGTCCCCACCCCTAAATGCCAGCTACGAAGTTGCCAAGTGCACTTTTTTTTACAAGTTTCCACGTCGATCGTGTGTCTATAATTAGCTCAAATGTATTACTTCTGCTGCTGCTAGACAGCTACATTCACACCTGGTGCCCCAGTGGGTTCTGGGAGACAGGTGTGGTGACGGAGGCCCTAAAGCCCAACTGCCAGTCCAGGGACTGAATCACACACGCTTGTAAAAGCAGTGTTAACGTTTCCTGGTGCAAAATGCTAAAGCTTCATTCCCAAGAGGGAATGAAACTCTGGACGGCGTGTGTGTGTGTATGTGTGTGTTTTCAGTGTATGTTCAATCTATAAAAAGCTTTCAGCCGTGGAAATGATAATTTCATATTTTAATTTTGTATCATCCCAGCCTTTTTAAAATAAAGAATTGCATGTGCCAAACTGCCATAGCCCTCCAGGTAGAATCTGGAGAGGGCTGAGTGGGTTAGAAGGACCACTTGTTAGGCAGGAAATTATTTACTGCCAAGGTGAGAGGCAGTGGAAATTGTTGTTAAACCCACAAGGAGATTGGTGTGAGAACAGTTTATGTGTATTTGTGCCTGTTCAGTGGGCATATGTAAACGTATGTGTTGTTCTGTGGCTATTTATACAAGTGTGTGTGTGTGTGTGTGTGTGTGTGTGTGTGTGTGTGTGTGTGTGTGTGTGTGTGTGTGTGTGTGTGTGTGTGTGTGTGTGTGTGTGCGTGCGTGCGTGCGTGCGTGCGCGCGTGCATGCACGCGTGCGTGCGTGCATGTGTGACATGAAAAGAACTTAACTCCTGTGCATGATTGTTTAGCATATTTCATTAGTTTCAATTGTCATTTCGTTTAGAATGTTATTTAATTAGTTTGCTTTGCTAGTTGATTATATTACATTTTCTTTGAAAATGCTCGTTATTAGTTTCAGTGTTTTTGTCCTTTTTGTTTAATGCTAATTTTTTTATATTATTTGTCAGGGGCAATATTCAAAAGGATCTAGTGTGTTATCAAAACACAAAAAAACAGCATACCATTTAAAAAAAGATAAAGAGATCATCTCTATAATTTTTTGGAGAGCCGTTAACAATAACAACCCTGATCCTGATTCATAAGCTGCTGGAAAATATGGTCAAATATGCACAAGGAATACGGTTAATAATTCGACGTGGTCGGATACCTAATGTAACCAAGAACCACTTCAATACACGAGATGTGTGTGGCATCAGGACATGAACGCCCCCAGAAACACCACACGGATCAGGCACGTTATCAACAGAACCAGATAAGCCATCATACTAAGTAGCAATATGTATTGTTTCTCACTGTGTGCAAATGAGCACTCGTCACACAATAGTCGGAACCAGCAAGCTGCTAGATATTCTAATACATCCTTCATCAATGTCCCACGTCATTGTTGCTGCGTGGAAATCAGAGCTCCTGAATTGTGCTTTTTGAAAACACAAACACACACGTGGAGGCACCCTGTAGAATCTGTATGTGTGCGGCCTGAGAGAAGATTCCTTTGGGCAAGGAAACAACAAATGATAAACCCAGTGAAGGCGGTCGTTTAGTAGGCCGCAGTGTGCTAAGAGATGTCAGTCTGGCGAGAGGGCCAGTGAAGTGGTACGCATCGTGTGAACCACAAATGATACAGACAGGAGGAGAAGCGCTGCGGTCCAACTAGAACACAAGCGCCTGCAGCAAGAGAGACGACCAGGCATCTATGGTGTGTACGTGTGTGGGCGTGAGTCTGTGTGTGTGTGTCTGTTTGTGCATGTGCGTGTTTGTGTGAGGGTCCTTGTGTGTGTCTTAGTGTGTGTGTGTGTGTGTGTGTGTGTGTGTGTGTCTTAGTGTGTGTGTGTGTGTGTGTGTGTGTGTGTGTGTGTGTGTGTGTGTGTGTGTGTGTGTGTGTGTGTTTTTATCTGTCTATTAGCCAGTGGAATGACGAATTCATAAAATTTCAGAGGCACGTGGACAAAAACTTGTAAAGTAATGCAATTTACATAAACAGTATGCAGTCTGCTACTAAACTAGCACCGTCACAGCGCCGACAAAGTGTTAAACCCCGACACCAGGTGTAAGGGGGCATCAGTATGGGTTCGTTCTCCGAGGAAACCGTGCTCTCAGCCTCAGTTCCTCTGAAACTTTCATTGGGACTTTAGTGAAAAGAAGTTGTGCGTCAAGGTGAAGGGGCGATCTGAAGGCAGCCAGAATCATACACTTCCTGGCACTTCTGCCTGTATTCCCTCATGCAACACCACCCACCCATATCCACCCACACCAACCCACCCGCTGTCCTTGGCTGTTACTCCCCTGCCATGTTCAGTCCCTTTTCATCGGGAGGCAAACGCTACTGGACAAGAAGGAGACACACACACACACACACACACACACACACACACAGCCACACAAACACCAATGTACACACAATCTAATAATTGTGCCTGAGTAATAGTGGTGTATAACAATAATACGGAGGTGTAGCTTAAAGGTTGCTCACCATTCCTATGCTGCAGATTTGATGATTTAACCTTGCATCACAGTTTGAACAACAGATCCACTTGGATGGGCTGGTGACATAACCCATTCTCTGATTCCTGCTCTCTCCCTCCTACATTTTCTTTCACTCTCCTTCACGGATCTGTGCGGATCTGCCCCTCCCCCCCCCCCCCCCTCCCCGTTTGTCTCATAAACCAAACCTTACCACTTCTCCTAACTTGAACTACATACTTAACCCTCTTCTAACTCACTGGGCCCACATCACCACAAGCCACTCTGGCGCTCTCTCTTCTTCTGGATTTGTTTGGCTGAGGAGTGCTAGAAATGATGCATGAGAAAGGCTAGGAGAATATTAATGGCGTGTGACTATTTAGCCACCACAGCTGTTCTGCATGGCGCCGGTGACAAAGTGCCGTTAAACCGCGTGCCCGCCTTGTCGCATCCTGGCAGCGCCGTCTCTCCTCCCTCCGCAAGATGCATTGCGTGCAAAGGCATAGCTCATGGTGTCTAATGGGAGCCAAATGCAGGGTGGGATGGTTCTGTTCTTCTAACTCTACTCCAGCCTGTAAGGGACCATTACACGTGGTCGGGGGGGGGGGGGGGGGAGGAGGCCTCAAGTGTAAATCCTGGGTGTTTTTTTTATTGGGCAGGTAAAATATATACGATTCAGTGTCAGCCTTTTGTCCACTGCCTTTTGTTCACCTTTTGTTCACTGTCTAATCAGTAGATCAATGCAGATTTGAAATCTAGTATTAGGTATGGACAGACACTGGATGTGATTCATTCTTTTTATTCACTTTATTTATTATTATATTTGTATAGGGTATACGGAGTCAGTAACTATGATCCAGCTCCACTGTCTGAAGTCAGTATCGTTTTTTGTCAAGAAACTTTCAGCACAGAACCAAACTCTTTTATCATATATAGAGATGATAGGAGAGTTTAGATTTTCAGTGCTTTTTTGATACACTGCGGTCAGTGCAGCAGCAACAGGACAATTCTCCTCCAACACCACAGACACGCACACAAACACACACACTCCAGGTCTGTACACTCGTGCCATTTGCGCACAATCTCATTGCCCCTCCTGTGGCTATGAAAGATTTAGTACGAGTGGTTGTGTATTTTCTGTGCTTTTTTCCAGCAATCATCACATTTTTAAGAACGGGTATATCTCATGCCTAAAGGGAAGATTAAAATAACGTCTGCTTGAAAAAAAACGACTACGATTAAAGCAGAAGATGTCCCCTCTTGTCTCGCATACAAAATCCCTCATTAGCAGGACAGGTGCTTGTTTTTACGACCACATTATCATCTGGGGAATGGAGTCTTCAAACCCGGACTCACCTTCAGTCGATTCCTCATCATGTAGGATTCAGGCACCTCATCATGGTTTCTGCATGAATAAATTATTGATATCATTACCGCAGCAGTCGTCCTCTATGCTTTCATCTAACAAGCCTAGCGTTACGACTCTACAAGGCACTACCATGAAAGTGCATCAGCCTCAGATCATGTCAACGTCTCTTTGAATATGCAGACTTGTTTCTAAGACGCCACAGCGAACCCTGTTCCAGTGGTGCGGGGGGGACGGGGGACGGGGACCGGCAGGCCGGAGCGCTTGTGTTAGAGAGTAGGAGTGTTGCGATGTCTCCGTCTGCGATGAATGAACGTGGAGGTAATCTCTCTCCAGGGCCCCCAGTACTAGTCGGGTGTCCATCTGGGAGATTCGTGGCATAAATATTCCCTTTAACTTTTACCTTTCACTTTTATGCTCCAGTACCTATGATGTAGTTATAAAAGGAGGGAGTCGGCACCCATTCCCTGTCCTCTTTTACCGGGGAAACAGCCTGAGGCAAGAACACACACACATGAGAGACGAGAGAGAGGAGGGGGGAGTGGGGAGAAAGAGAGAGAGAGAGAGAGAGAGAGAGAGAGAGAGAGAGAGAGAGAGAGAGAGAGAGAGAGAGGAAGCAGTGGTACATTGGGAGAGAGCGAAAGAGGGACATCTGAAGAGAACTCACCCAAGGCAACAGAATTGCCCAGTGAGTGTCGGAGGTAAAACAGATGGAACTACACAAAAAAAATGGTTTTCAGAAGAAGTCGTTTTGGGGAAAGACATCCGAGTCAAGCTGTTGAAACCAAGGAAAAACACCCTTGAGCGTCACACACAAACACAGACACACTTCTACAATGAATGATAAAATGCAGCAGAGCCGAAATCGTTTTTGCCAGGAATTTGTATGAGGAAAAGGAAGATTAAAAATAATAAATCACTTGTCGTCCTTCAGACCGGGAAAACACAACGCAAAGGCAGTCTATGCAAATACTGTATATTGAAATTTCTGAATTGGGTCAGGACCAGTCCACAAACACTATTACAATACATTTGTTACATGTCAAATCTAGCCTTGTTTTTCTATTGCCTAGCAGGATAGATATGCTTGTCAGCTTACAACCGGAGTCTCGTTTCTCTCCGTCATCTGAGGCAGAAAGTGTCTGCAAAGCACAGGAGGTCTGTAAGTGTCAAGAAAAAGGGGCCAAGTCGAAAACCGGCTCCTGCTTTGTTCCTCGAATGAACATTTGTTCCCAAAAAAAACCTGCTTTATGCGAATCAAAATGTATTGACTTAACTTAGCGCAGTGTTTTATCTAGTAGAAGTAATAAATAAATAATGCTACCATCAAACACTGGGGAGCGGCGCAGGGAGAGTGGAGCCTCGTTTGTTATGCTAATTAAATGCACGCTCCCTAACTGGATATGAATAAAATCATCTACCTCAAGCTCCCCTGAGGTACAGGCCTCCCTTGGCGAGCAAGGACTTCCTGTAGTTCAGGAAATAACCAGAGGGGGACTCCGCTTTCAAACACATCGCCGCATTATGAGACGTAAAAAATAAATGAATCTCAAGTACTTTCGCATGTAGGAGCTGCACGGACCAACCCCAGATAAGGAAAAGGAATGAATGCTTGGTACCGACACGGTTACATTCACATCACATCTGACTCATCCGCAAACATATTTCACGAGACAAAGTTGCGAGCAAAATAAAAATAACGGCGAACCAAACAGTTTGGTCATGTTTTGGCAGTTTTCCTCCCCCATATTGTTCCCGCCATGAGTCAGGCAAGCCTGTGTGGCTCGGACAGATTGAGCCTCCCTCTCCCTTCGAGAAACCCTTCATATGGCTGGAGATATGGACCGTATCAGACATTATGGTAGCCTGCCTCAGAGACCTGCCACTCACCATATTGGTGCGATGTGCTAATTGAGGCACTGACACATGAATCATGGGAGTATTGTTATTATTATAAACATTTGGATGACGACAACGTCTGCTCTCCCCCCACCTCTCGGATGTCACCCAGTCACCTATCATTATCCGTTTATTTCTAGATAGACGACCCAAACAACACTGCTGTTGCTGTGTAAGAGAGAGAGAGACAGAGACAGAGAGAGAGACAGACAGAGAGAGAGAGACACACACAAATGTACGCACACACACACACACAAACACACACACACACACACAGACAAACAGAGAAAGAGACAGAGAGACAGAGAGAGAGAGAGACAAACACACATGCACACATACACAGACAGACAGAGAGAGAGAAAAAGTGAATCAGAGAACCCAAAACAGGTATACCGAGAAAGAGGGACATCTGAACAAAAATCCCCCGAGGCTGCACAACTTGCCCAGCAAGTGCCGGAGGTGAAACCGACAGAGAGAGCGTGAGAAAGAGAGAGAAGAATTCTGACCCACCCCACTGGCCTGATGCACTCGTTTCTGACCAGCATCAAATATTCAGTGGATGTCACGAGCGCAGGTTTGCAAAGGAAACAAACAACAAAGGACACCACGGCTGCTGCTGCTGCTGCTGCTGCTGCTGCTAGTACCTGTCGGCCATGCATTCGTCTTGCCAAGTTGCCATGGAGGATCCACCCTAGGGAGCGGTGATGTGTCCACTGGGAAGACCGGCAGGCCGCCGCTGGCCCACTTCCGGCCTCTGTGGCGTCCCCCACCCCCCCCCCCATAATGAATCACATTAAGTGGAATGTCAGCGTGGCCATCGGAGCGCCAACGCCACGGCGTCCACACCGTGCGAAAGTGAAAGAAATGCGTTTGCGTTCGGCCATTCGTCTCTGCCCAACCCCCCCCCCCCCCCCGAGAACATTTTTATTAATGAATAATATAAACGGGAAGTTATGAAAAGGAATAGTACAGGAAGGAAGTGGAGGAAAGGGCGGGAAGGCGGGCGAACAAAAGAAGGAAGACAAATCCAATTTGAAGGTGGAATCTCTCTTCCGATTCAGCGGGAGGTGGAGGGCCGGGCCGGGGGGCCGGGGGGGGGGCTGCAGCTGGGACGCCGCTCCGGGTTTAGAGGGAAATATATGCATAGCTATTGCATTCCAAGGGATATAATATCCCCCACCCACCACCACTATCACCCCCATAACCAGGGATCCTCCTTCTCCCTCTGAAGACAGCAATGGAATACATAAAGGCAGCGTGATGAGAGGGGCCCGGCTCCTGGTCATACAGACAGCAGCGACTACAGACAAACCTCTGATATGCAGATGATATGCGGCCCGGGCAGAAGGGAGGACATGAAAGAGTTGGACTGGGGGAACTTAAATGAACTGCCAGCCATGTTAGAGTTGAGGAGCTGTGATGCCATGTTTGGGTCTTAGGCGTGAGTGGCTTTAGTTCATTTAAATTTCATTTCTTTATGGGCAACCGGCTTCTTTTGACTATTTAATTGCATTTTTTATTTTTATATGATGTTCTATTTTGTGCTTTGATGGCCTATCCATACGTATATAGCCAATAGACCATTACAATGGAAATCCCTTAGAATGGACAGATTTCACTTATGGGGCATTTTATGATCTGTTTGTTGGGATTGATCTCTTTAATCTGAGCACCGATGCTCTTATAGACAGAATTAAGCTTTAGGTTAAGCTTGTCGGGAATTTAGTTCCAGATTTAGATGTTTCAGTATGCAAATCTGTGACGGACAATGAAGGGAGTTGCATTGTGGGTTGGTCTCCGAAGACACGACAGAACACTGAAGCAGGAAAGGCCTTAAAAGCGGCATTATGAATCGGCCCTTCACCAGGAGTGAATATATCAATAGGTATTGCTGATCACATGGAAAACACCTACCTCCATGATAAAGAGGAGGATAACAACGGAGGACAACCATATTGGTTCTGTAATACAGCGCATCAATCTCCGCAGCGCAGGAAAATCCTATGATTTACAGCAAACAGAGAGAGAAGCTTAGAGAGGAGGGGGGGGGGGGCACCAGAGTGAGTGAGATCGAGAGAGATAAAGAGAGACAGTGAGAGAGACACAGAGAGAGTGAAAGAGTAAGATTATCCATAGCCTTTCTATGTAGTTCTAATCCATACTTTACTATATTGTCGCCAGGGGCCCGAAGACCATAAATCTGACCCGTGACACATTATATAGCAACACTTAGCGGAGAAATGGACGAGCCGGGATGGGCCGGTGTGTGGGGGGCATTACAGAGTCCTCCAGGGTAATCCGTCTCCCTCGCAGCAGACAGATAAGTGCGATTCCATGAGTACCGGAGCCAAGGGCAGCACTAGCATGCCTTCGCTCTATTGGTATTTTATTTTATTTGACTCGACCATGACGAGTGCTGGCCCAGATGAAGTGGGATCCCATGTCACGCCCCTCGGGGAATCCTAACCAATGACATGTCAATACACCGCGCCGTAAGGTTGTGACATAATAATCCCCCCCCGTCCCGGGGTGGTTGTGAGGGACGATGACCTGTCCCCATCCCGGGTTCCCAACACATTTATCGCGCCTTAAAAATAGACAAACAGGACTCCACACACTGCCAGCGTCCTCCTGCCTGTGATACCTCGGCCGGTGTCACCCAAGTCAGGGTCACTGTAAACACAACGCTCATCTTTGTGCCCTACGTGAACTTTTCATTGGGTTAGTGGGGAGGGGGGGGGGGGGCTGTAAACTATATGGGACAGAATTCAGCCACAGGGTTCCCTACC
Organism: Gadus morhua; assembly: GCF_902167405.1. Classification (NCBI taxonomy): domain Eukaryota; kingdom Metazoa; phylum Chordata; class Actinopteri; order Gadiformes; family Gadidae; genus Gadus; species Gadus morhua. The sequence goes on from NC_044063.1 coordinate 20,468,541, forward strand.
CCAGTGCACGGAGCCACAGTGTCTGGAGATGGTGGTAGGGAGACCATGAGGCCCCTGCCGTATCCATCACCCGGGCGTCAGCCCCAACGGTGTGTCCAACGGCCACGAAGCAGGGAGATGGGCTGGGGAGGGGACGGGTGGGCGCAAGGCGGAAAGATGAATAAGAAATGCTGCAGCAGACCAACTATATATAGCAGGTAATCTGTCATCTGGGCTTTTTGGTCGTCCTTCATCGCTCCCTACTTTGCTGCGAGGAGTGAGGGATTGATGAGGGTGTGTGGGGGGGGGGGGGGTGGAGGGGAAGAGGGATGAACGACGACAGTTCAGAGAGGGAAGGGACATGCGCGTGTGCGTGTCTGTGATGGCTGTGATGGCTGTGCGTGCGTGCGTGCGTGCGTGCGTGCGTGCGTGCGTGCGTGGTGTGTGTGTGAATGTGCGTTCATCCTAAAGAATGAAACAAGCAAAACAATATTTTGGGCGGCCGTGCCCTTGTGCGATCCATCCCCAGGAAGAGTAGCCTTCCCCTGGAGGACGGAGCAGTGATTACATGGCAGCCCCCAGTCTGACTACTGCCTGCTCCGCATAGCGGCGGGGGGGAGACGGCGCTTCAATGACTCTTCAGCGCTGACAGCTCAGACTACGTGGCTCCCAGATCATTCAGAAGACAAAATACATGTCTACACACACACCACCGCACCACAGGTTTACGCACACACAGCCCAGACAGGCACCACCCACCCACACACGGAATGAGACGCACACTCAGCACACGCATACACACTCAGCATTCCGTGGGAAGGTGTTGAAGGAGCTAATGTTATTGTGTAGTCAACCAGAGCTCCTTTCTCCACGGACACAGGTTGGCTTTGTGGACACTTCTGAGGAGGAATGAATAGCAGGATGAAAGACGGCAGCGAGGAGTGGGCAGAGAGAGAGAGAGAGAGAGCGAGAGTGGGAGCGAGAAGGGGGATATTAGAGGATGAGAGCAGGCGTTGGTAGATGATAAAAAAGAATGGAGGGGAGACATTCGATTGGCTGCACACGTGGACACTCACACACTCACACAAAGGAGCCCGCACACACACACACACAGGGAATGAAACAAGGGGGCGCCAGAGAGATCAAGAGGAAGGGAGAGAGCGAGAGATCACACGCGATCAAGAGAGAAACTGGGAGAAAGAAAGAGCAAGAGACCGAGAGAGCATAGAGTGAGAGAGTGAGGGCTAGGGTCTGACTAAGCAGAGGGTCCAGATTAGGCAGGGGGTCCTGACTTAGAAGGGGGTCCTGAATAAGTAGAGGGTCCTGAATAGGCAGGGGTCCTGACTAGGCAGAGGGCCCTGACTGGGTAGTGGCTACTGACCAGGAAGGGGGTCCTGAGCAGGCAGGGGGTCCTGACAAGGCAGAGGGTGCTGCTGATCAGGCAGGGGGTCGTGACTAGGCAGCGGATCCCGTCAGGGTTGTGGAGCCAGGCGGGCAGCGGCTCGAGTCAGCAGGAACACTCTGATACATGCAGCATGAGATCATTAAAAACACCCTGACATCCATCCATGGTAGGCTTTAACCAGCGAGCCCGATCCGGGAAACATTCCCGGTGAATTATTCAAAGGGGGTGTAAATAAAATATATCCTGGAGTGGAGACCTCACCTTTAAAAGGAAATATGGAAGCAGGGCATTTTTTGCATATCAGTAATCGGCCCTTCCAAGTTTTGACAGTTGCAGATATCGGTTATATAAGAGAATTGGAAGAAAACGCACCTAAGCTTTTGGTTATTCCCATTAATGTTCAGTGGGAAGGTGCTGAAATGGAATAACTTATCAGTTTGTCTCTCCAAGATGAGACAGAATTAATCCCTTCTCCAAAGCGGTGAGGAAACCGTAAAATAAATCTAACTCCATCGTCTTCCTAACACCACCCCCACGGTTATCCTTTAGAAATAACCTCGACAGGCATATTACTGACCATTCATTTCCCCATGCATAACAGAATATACCCAATGTTTATTGCCATTTCCCCTCTGCTATAATAATGTCATACATATTGCATGAGCTGTCTAAATCAGGCCCAAAACAAATAGGGAAATCAATTGTAAGATTGCGCACGCGCGCGCGCACACACACACACACACACACACACACACACACACACACACACACACACACACACACACACACACACACACACACACACACACACACACACACACACACACACACACACACACACACACAGGTTGCCAGAAGCATTTATTTTACTTGGAAGTCGTCAGCATCGTGACTGAAGCTCAGATACCCTTGATGTCCACATATGTAGCAGGGTTTCAAACGTGCGTCACATTCCAACGTGTTTATGTGGCCTAGAAATTGAAATGAAAATCATCAATGATCCAAAGCAGGTGTAACTCATGTCAATTAGTTACTTCGGTTCACAGTGGTGTTTATGGCAAATGCCAGGCTCAGCGTGGCATTTTTTATGATTAGTGAAATTTCAGCTTCACAGAAAATGTTGTGAGGAGCGTATTCTCTTTGAGATGCGAGACAAACATGTGTTTCTCCCTCTAGTGACAGAGTTGGTGGCTTGCCACCGGTCATCCCTTTAATTCTTTGTCTCCCAAACACTTTCTTTATAAACTTTGGCTGGCTGTCCATCACATCCCGTCTCCCCGCCCCTTCCTCGCCTCCATTTTTTTTCCGTCTGGCCACATTTCCTGTCGTCTCGCTCTAATCAATTATTCTCCTCTGCTATCCCTCTTTTGTTGCCACCTGTGTGTTGGCCTTCCACACATTTCCTCCGTTAGTCAACTGGGTCAAACGCGTGGCGTCATTCAATCAGTCGGTCAGTCAGACGGAGAGTTAGTAAGTCAGAGCGCGTGTGTGTGTGTGTGCTTGTGTGTCTGTGTGTGTTTGTGTGTGTGAATTGGTTTGCGTGTGTGTGTGTGTGTGTGTGTGTGTGTGTGTGTGTGTGTGTGTGTGTGTGTGTGTGTGTGTGTGTGTGTGTGTGTGTGTGTGTGTGTGTGTGTGTCTGTGTGTGTGTGAATTGGTTTGCGTGTGTGTGCGTGTGTGTGTGTGTGTGTGTGTGTGTGTGTGTGTGTGTGTGTGTGTGTGTGTGTGTGTGTGTGTGTGTGTGTGTGTGTGTGTGTGTGTGTGTGTGTGTGTGTGTATCTTGCAGATTGTATTACACAAACATGGCACATTCTAAATCAACCCCTCTGACAACCGGAGCTTGTTGTGCTCTGTACAGCAAACCAGAGAACACATCTAAGATTTAGTTTCGCACACTGAAGACAACAATGTCCTCGTTGTGGAGGTCTGCCTCGTGTCAAGCTCCCTCCCCAAATGGAAAGTTGAGCCCTTTGATGAACAAGAAAACACAAACAACGCAATGCAAATAATTGATGAATACAAATTCAAAATCAATCATCCTCTTCTTTCAATGCACCATTTTGGACTACAATACTAGAATCAAAACTGTTACTATTTCCAGACATCTGGAATATTTGATCAGACTTGAAAACAAAAAATGTTGTGTGTCTTTCACTGTCGATTCAGGTCACCTCACCGCCAAGTGTATTCTGTTGTTACAGAGCCGTTCTTTGAACCGCCGCTAACTGCATCCATCAGTCTCCCCTGCTAAATGCAGCTAGGTCTCGAATTTGCAGACTTGTAGATGAAACAATTAATGACGCCGCTACCTACAGCGATTAGGAGAGCACAAGCACTTAAAGTCTGTTCCTCGCTCACTGATGTTAGCATCTGCTCGCTTGCGCACAATAATTAGCATGTAGGTGAGGTACCTTTGTCTGCAGAGCGGCAGAGTAAAATAGGGCACTACCTTGGGTACTTTGCAAAAGGATGGAAAGAATAGAATAGAATGGAAAAGTGGTGCCGCTGCATAGCACTTAGAAGTTGAATTGAGATCAAAGTTCTAATGTTCCAACTCTCTCTGAGAGAACAGCTCCTTTTAAATAGCCCAAGGCTTCAGGTCTGGCCCCTCACTAACTCTGAAGCACGCACTGCTAATTCCAACTGGTGTGTGTTTCAACTTTCAACCTTTCACTTGATTAAAGTTGGGTTTCGCTAAACCACCTTCCAAGGACCAGGCTATATGAAGCATCAGGTTCATAGCTCTTGTTTCGATCGGGTGGTGTACTTGGATTTCATGACCAATGGTGTGATTTGAGGTTGAAGGATGTCAAAGAGGTGCTAGTTTGAGATGAATGCTGACCTGCCAATAAACAGTAACACACACGAGTATGTACGATGTGGGTTTGTGAGTGTGAGTGTGTGAGTGTGTGTGTGTATCAGGTTGTTCAACATTTTGCATATTTGAATGGAGTCAATGGAGAGACAAAATGAAAGAAAAAAAAAAGTGAGAAAAATAATGAAAGAGAATGAGAGAAATAAGGAATAATAGGCATTAAAAGGCACCTCCCACGCCAAAAGATATCCCAAAAACCCAATGCTGGTGAGCTCAGAGCAAATGCTTAAATGTCAATGTATTATTTCATCATAACAGCTGTATCAAATGTATGAGATGTGCATACAGGTACATGTAGATGATGAAGCAGTAGGAAAGACTGTAAGCCTTTAAATCAGCAAAAATACAGATACGACGTATTGGGCGTAAGCAGTGGACAATTCTATCACTTCATTCAATATTGTTGGCGATGGAGGACGTGAGGGAACATTCAAAGTCAGCGTTAGCAATCCAGTCACATTTCACCTCCGCACCACTCTTCTTCTGTGTTCCTCTACCCTGCTCCAAAGCGAGGCAAAAAGACTTGCAAGACTTTCCAATAAGGGTACATTATTCAACCATCAATTAACATTAGTGAATGCAGTAATAAGCATTAACTTACAATGAACTCACTGTTTATTTACAGTTAACTAATGGTCTAGTAATCTATCACTCATTTTAACTAATGGTGTTCATGTTGTATGGGGGTGGCTTGTTCTTGCGGGACACTAGTAATGCGTGGCTTATCAGCTGACAGCTGATAGATACCGCTGTGAATCAAACGCACAAACAATTGTTGCATGACTAACTGCATTAACTATTGTAAAGTAATGGTTAATTAATGTACCCAAAAACCTCCACTCACTTCCAGAAGAGAACTCTGCTTTTGCTGTTTTTTTCTCATTAACGTTGTCCAAAACCTTCCTTTAAAAACTCTTAAAATAAAGTGCATGCCTTTACTGACTAAGACACATTCCCACACATAGCAGCTCTTCTCTCTCTTTTCTTCTTCTCTCTTTTCATTCTTCCCGCCCTCTTCCCCTCATTGTTCTCAGCAGCTTAAGACCTGAGTGTTCATTAGAGGGTGTGTGTGTGTGTGTGTGTGTGTGTGTGTGTGTGTATGTGTGTGTGTGTGTGTGTGTGTGTGTGTGTGTGTGTGTGTGTGTGTGTGTGTGTGTGTGTGTGATGGACTCTCTGAGATCCTCTTTATTATCTGTGAAACTGCGGACTACATCTCTAAGCTGATTAGCCCTAAAGCTGCCTTTCGTAGCATTTCAATTAGGGCCGTCTTTGGGTGTGTGAATATGGCCAAGGCAGACTCAACGTTTTCATTACCTTAAGCACTTGACGGCGACCTAAGCACTTGGTAATCATAGCGCTGTATGACAATGGCCACGCGGTACAATGGCTCTACATCCAGAAACTCAATGTAAAATACATTATGTAGATGGTTACATTGGGTTTACACTGCATGCCACCCTTATTTTGATGGAATTCAATAATTTCTGAAAGTCTGATTATCCAGAACAACGAATGTGACATCAGAGTGAGAATTAATGAAGGGGGGGGGGGAAGAGAGCGAGAGAGAGAGAGAGAGAGAGAGAGAGAGAGAGAGAGAGAGAGAGAGCTGTAGCTCCTATTGGGAATGTATATTCAAGCAAGTCGATACCAATTCACTTCCTGTTTGTGTGTGTGCGTGCCCGCGTGTTTGCGCGCATGCGTCTGTGATGTCATTAGTGACCAAGCCAAATTGTGATGATTTCAGGATATTATGAGTATCTGTTTAAGGTATCCGGCTTTACCAAATAATACCCATTTGCCCCTGTCAGAGGAGGGACCATCCCTTTTTATCATCAGGTCTCTAAGTCACACACACACACACACACACACACACACACACACACACACACACACACACACACACACACACACACACACACACACACACACACACACACACACACACACACACACATGCTAATCCACTCCAATTCATTGTTAATCCAGCAGCGTGCTGCCGATGCTGGCCTGTGTCGTACACCACTGACATGGCGAGATTGAGGCGCTGATGTCATACGTCTGGTATTTCCGATGTCATTGATGTAATTGAGGTTTGCACGTCGCCGGGGTTAAAAAAAACAGAAACCCATAGGTAAGTAGAACATTTTGGCCCTGCTGGTTTCTAATAATAGGCACGTGAGGTTTCCAGAAATAGAACGGCAGGCAAAATCATGCCACTCTTTCATTCATATTAGCAGTAATCCCTCACCCTGGCTTACTAAACACTGACTATCAGTGTCACCATGCAGCCTTTTCCCTGTTCCACCCGTCCACAAAGAACACTATTTAGACCCACCGTCTGGGAGGCTGCACCCAGGGGTACGAGGCCGGGCAGGGTGTCGGTGGAGGAGCACCAAAGGCACGCTTGTGGAGGCCTGACAGCATATTCATTAGCTAAATTAATAATAATATCTTCATATATTAATAATATATTAATATGATAATATATAATTTATTTATCTTTTATAATATATTAATATACATTATACTTGCGAAGCTTAGGCCTTTTTATGTGGGTTTGCGAGGGGAAAATCTTTTTTCAGTGGTGGGACTTTACGTTGGTGTGCACGAGCTTTGCGATGGTGATGCATGGCAGCGGTACGCTAGGGTACATAACACAACCGTTTTATTCTGGGGGATGCTACTACAACGCGTACTGGGATACAATGACCCCAGTCAACGTTCAGTTAAGTCTAACTTGTGTGTGATTGTGTAAACATGCCGGGGCCACCACTGCGTCTTCACCACAGCGTTGATAGGATCCTTGTGTCTGTTTTTACCACGGTGTCTGTTATTCATTGTGATTTTATTATCCACAGTGGCGAGGCACATGGAGCCTGATCACGCTGTACAGAAGTACAGACCGAGTGCATACAGAAGGAGTCTTGCAGTCTGCAGGGGGTCTGAATGGAGGCTGTCATCTGACTCAATGGAAGGAGATTCCAGATTACAATTGGTTAGGCTGGAGGGGAAAAGCAGGGGGGCGGGCTGGGGCCGTCCGTAAACATGTGGGAGGAAGGGGACGAGGGGAGGATAGAGAGAAGGACAGCGGTCAGGAGATATTGTGACCTTCAAAGAAACGCTTTCAGAAGTCCCATGGATGACGGATCAGAAAGAAAGAGAGAATGAAAGAGACAGAGATGGAGAGAGACAGAGACAGAGACAGAGACAGAGACAGAGAGAGAGCGAGAGAGCGAGAGCGAGAGCGAGAGCGAGAGCGAGAGAGACTAAGAGAATTGAGAAGTATATATATATATATATATATATATATATTGAGGGAGAGAGATAGAGCGAGAGCGAGAGAGAGATAAATGGACAGAAAGAGAGAGCGAGAGACAGAGACGTAGAGAGAGACAGTAGGAGATTGAGAGGGAGAGATACTGAGCGCTCCAACGTAGTGGAGGAGACAGCAGATGGAGGGGATTATTCTGGACTAAAATACTCTGGGATCCACGCAGGGAAGGCTGCAGATACAGACCTCTACAGAAGCCATCTGAGCCGGGATAGACAGAGAAGACACACAGCTACTGTAGTTCCCTCCATCGCTTGACAGATGCAGCTCGGATGGCAGGCACATTATTTGGACAACTACACCAAACACAGTGTTATATTCGTGTATACTTTGAATGTGTCAAAATAAAACAGGGTATTTGGTTCCTTTGACTAAAAACAAAAGCCACACTACATATGAATACTGCTAGACATGGTGTCTAGCCGTCTAAATTCAACATCCAGCAGGTCAGACTACCTATCCAGCTGCTCACACGCCTGTGTTTATCCAGGTTTTTCATTCATTTTTCAGTATGCGTTAATATGACGATGAGGGGGATTGGCCCTGCATGAGATTGTGTCCACAAATAACATGCCTCCCTGTGATTTGCATGTGCTTTGCTTTTTGTTTTAATGAGCCATGAAAATCCATCGACACATCGCAACACTTACTCAATCGCACCAGATCATCACCGTTGGTGTCTACGTTTAAACTAAGATGAGACACATGAATGAGAAAGCAAAGAGTTTTGGTTTTACCTTTTGCTGTATTCAGATCAAATCTGGAACCTGTGGAAGAAGGAGGGTACAAATTAACAACGGGGCTGCGTTCGGACACAGACAATAACAAAAGACCATTAGTCGGACACCCTAGTGACGAAGCAATCTGAAAAGAAAATCGACAGCGCTGCTATTCTCCTATGGTAGGAGCGAATTGGCAGAATGACTCCGTTCCTAGGGGGGACAGGGCCTGTAATTGTCTATTGAGCCGTGCCACTCAAGGCCTGTTTTTATGTTCCCTGAAAAGGTACTAATTGTTAGTACATTCAAGCCTCAGCATCAGTGTAGGCGAGGACATGTATTGACGAGTAGAGTGTGTGTGCAGTGTGCACGTGTGTGTTATTGATCAATCATCTATCCCCCAGGATGCGGGAACAGTTGGTTATATCCTGCTCTTGGCAGAGAATATTATTGCCCACGGATCTATATCATCAACATAGGCACAGCCAGCGGAACGTGCTCGAAGGCATACGTCACACTTTACCTGCGCACAGCACAATTTTCATCCTCTATACATAGAGCACCTCCATTACAGATTCTCTCTCTCTCTCTCTCTCTCTCTCTCTCTCTCTCTCTCTCTCTCTCTCTCTCTCTCTCTCTCTCTCTCTCTCTCTCTCTCTCTCTCTCTCTCTCTCTCTCTCTCTCTCTCTCTCTCTCTCTCCCTCTCTCTCTCCCTCTCTCTCTCTCTTCCTCTCTCTCTCTTCCTCTCTCTCTTCCTCTCTTCCTCTCCCTCCCTCTCTCCCTCCCTCCCTCTCCCTCTCTCTCGCCCCCTCTCAGAGGGAGATCAGTCGTCTGCTGGATGAGGGCAGATCAATGGTTTTTCCAACAGACAATATGGTCCTCATTGATCAGGTCATTATGATTGGCAGCGATTGAACTCCCCCACTTCGACTCCCCTCAGCTGCACACACACCAGCACCATGGCACCAGTACCGTGGTGATCAGGGCCGGCCGAGGCCTCCTCACCCTCTAGCGCTTTAGGGCTATAACTCCCACGGTCTCCAGTGTGAGACACCTTTTTTATACTTGAGACTATAAGTCAGACATAAAAGTCACAATGTTCTCTTTCCACCGAGAGCGAGGGGCTATTGTTAGCCGGCTGTAAAGGGCATAAGAGTATACAAGAGTATACATGTATCGGTAGACCTATTCAGATCATTGCTGGCGTATTGCACGATTAATAATGAATTCAGCAGGGCGGCTTGGTGGCTCTACTCGAAGTGTGCTATCCAGGCAGGGAACACGCCTTGTAGCGCCTTGTAGGGGATCGACTCCCACCTCCGTCCCCTGTGGGGTGTACATATTAGGGTAGCATCAGATCTAGTGCATCAGGCAATACGTCTTCAGGCCCCGGTGGGGGAAAGTATTTCAGCTCTGCCTGAAGTTCAGGATCTGGTGGAGAGTTCTGACGATGTCCTAATATACACCGTACCTATGCCACATGTCGCTTCCTCTATACGTCAACACACTTTCCTGTCTCACTCCCCTGTCCACTTCATAAAAGGCAAAAAAGCCTACATTTTTTTTCAGAAAAAACATCAAAGAATTAGGCAGGATTTTAAATGTTTCGTACGCCTTCCTAACACAGTGTGCTTCCAACCGGGAGCCCACCATCACAGGCCGCTTGTCCCAAAATGTACACAACACAAACTAACATAGAAATGCATGTTCACACACACACACACACACACACAGAAACCCATGCACGGATCCACACATCCACACACTATCACAATCCAACAGACAGAAGCCCATGCACAGATCCACACATACACACTCACACACAAAGAAACCCATGGACGGATTGCAGACAATCACACAGACAAATCTTCCCCCGAAAACCCCTCAATTACAGCCCATCAAACTAGCAAGGCCGGCATCGGGAGGCAGCTGCAGCACAACAAACAGAGCTCATATCAGCCACGGAGACGGGAGCCCTGCTCCCCCCAGTCGGTTTGAACATTCACTGACAGATGCCGCTCGCGCTCTGATAACAGTCTCCCCAGCATCACCACGGTGGCTGACTGGCATTGATCAGTGACATTTTGCTAAGCGGCGCTACGTGTTTGAAATCCGTAACCCTCAGACTGGGCAGGGCTTGAGACATGCAGGGCTCTCCTTTGGGAAAGAGCATTTTGAATGTACAAGAATGGGAATGTTCCCCGCTGTTGCAGAAGCTGAATTAATCTATTATTCATTTGGTTCTGTTTTTGTGGTTGTCGTGTTTGTGACGTGGTGTGTAACGTGAAATCTTAGAATGATATGCTGTGTTCGCATGCTAGATACTAAACAGGAGGGTTCTTGGTGGACAGGTGACCAGCATCGACAACACAGAGGCACTGAGGTGAGGTTGGGAATACAAATAACAAATGATAACCAACACATTGACAGACACACACAGACATACACACACTAACCCATTTACCAACACACGCCTATATTCATTTGACACACCATCCGACATACACACAGACCCAACTAGTACAATACATTTGTGTGAGCCCAAATGCGCATATGAATGCATAAAATAGTGATCTCCTATACTCAATCAGTTGCAGAAAGAAACAAACACAGACTCACAGACACACACACATACACACATCTAAGGATCAAATCTCATTTTGCACCCCATGGATGTAGTTTGAGTGAGACTTTCTATTTCACACATGAAAGAACCCACGTCTGTGGCCGTGGTTCATGATTGTGCATGTGAGACATGTCCTGCCAATCAACGTTAACGTTATATAGTAGATTCCATTAAACCCATCACGTACCATGTGTAAAGAAAACCAGCATGTTGTGAAGCATGAAAAGGTCGGTCCTTGGTTGTTCTCAAAATAAACAACATTGTGTGTGTGTGTGTGTGTGTGTGTGTGTGTGTGTGTGTGTGTGTGTGTGTGTGTGTGTGTGTGTGTGTGTGTGTGTGTGTGTGTGTGTGTGTGTGTGTGTGTGTGTGTGTGTGTGACAGGGACACGATCGTGGCTGACGGTATCATGGGATAGAACTCTAGGAAATGTGTAACCGAGCACAGCGGACTACACACACAAAACCTCCGGACACTATTTATTTATACTTTTTTTATACCTTTGCTTTTTTACATAAATACTTTATTTTTTAAGGTTTTCTAACACTAAACTTTGTGTGTTAATCACTGTGTGTGTTTCTGTGTCTTTCTTATTTGACAGGTAATACACGCATATAAGGTCCCGGGGGAGTGTGCGTGTGTGTTTGTCGCAAACGCACACCCACACCCACACCCACACCCACCCCCACCCACCCACCCACACACCCTCTGCTCCCCTAACGCTACACCTGTAATATATACAAACAATCTCCAAGACGCAGGGCAGAAATCATTCCATCACTTGCTATGCAGCAGGCCATGACCAATTCTACAGAAAAAACTGGATGGTCTGGAGCAAGGCAGTGTGGGAAATCCTGAGAGGAGGGAAAGAAATGACCAGAGAGGAAATAGAAAACACTTGCACATACACAACAATACAGTTATTTTGTCTGTCCGTCGGTCTGGTTGAGAGAGACCCTCATGAGACAGGTTTGTGTTAACCTACTAATGTGGTATTGTTGCAATAATAACACAATGTGTAACATACATTATGTTTTGTTGATTGAAATTACTTTTTCACATTTCCTTTGCAAAACCCACACAAACACATTAGACACTGTATCCAGCTTAATACTATATAATAGCAGGCCTGTCGCACAAGTTACTCAAGTTGGTCAGTGCGCATGTGCTAAGCAGCCTGCAGCTCACCCATACACACACGCACGCACGCGCGTGCCATAGAGCAGGACACTGCATAACTGCACACACGCACGCACAAACATGCACGCCAAGCGGCCTGTAGCTCACGCACACACAGCACGTGCGAACGCACGCATACACCGCACGCACGCACATACACACCGCATGCACACACAGACCGCACACACACGCACGTTGAAAGACAACGGCAAGATCGATCCCGTATCCCGCAATGTTTTGCGATATTGATATCCCCCCTCCCCCTTCTGTCTGTTTTAACGACAAACTCTCCCAGGTAAGACGTTCTGTCTTTAGACCGTAGAAATTGCGATAAAAGAAGTGAAGAGACAATTTCTCACCTCAAAAACGTTCAATTCAAAGATCGTGCCGACCGGGATATCAACACACAAGTCACGTGATCTTAAAGAGATAGCGTCCCTATAACACATAACGAAAACAAGTCAATAACACAGTATGGTGAATTATGTCTATAGAGTCCACCACAGGACTCCACTTTGTTGCTCAAACTAAATATTACTATCCTTCTTGAGCCTCCCGAAATGTCTTGCGATAGTGATATCCCCCCTCCCCCCTGCAGTTGTTTTTTAGCTGTTAATTTAATATTAACAGATGATTAAATATTATTCATTAGCTCTTTTAATTACATACTGTTCATTAAACGTGTATACTAATGCCATTTAAAATATGCATAGTAGAAAGAAAGAAAAAACACAATTGCAATACATCAGATACATTTTTGTGCCTTAGCGCATCACGTAGTTTAAACTTGAAGGCAGCGCGCACACTAAAAGAAATGGAAAGATTTTGATCAGATTGGTGAAAAAAATGTGCAATGCAAACTCTTGGCAAGGCAAAAATACATGACTATACCGGCAACCTCCGTTCCAGAAGATAGAGTATTTTCCATGGCGGGCTTGATTGTTAATCGACTCCGCACCCGCCTCTCCCCCTAGCACGTAGATATGTTAATTTTTTTGAACAAGAATGAGTGATGCAGTAGGTGGGCTTATGTGCTAGGTTAACTGGAAATCAAATGTTTTAGACATACTGTATTCCCGTCTTTCACATAATATATTTTTGTTGTTCTGTTATATGCGCTTCATGCGTAATGCGAGGCAGGCCCATGCGCTGCAAGTGGAGTTCTGTTGATATCCAAGCCCAACAGTGCTTATACTTTTTGCTGTTGTGCTTCAGTAACTTGAATCTATTCAGTTTGTGCCTTAAATTTACTTATATCTAATTTCAGTTTGTGCCTTAAGTATGCAATACGGTTCATTCATATTCTTGTCAAAAAGGATGGTTTTGGTTTCAATTCGTTTCGATTCAGCATACTGATTAAGTGTTTTTTTCCTTCTAAAATGCTCAATAAATTGAATAAATTAGATTTGATTTCCTTATTTATTTGACTCACAGATGGAAAACGAATTCATTTGTTTAGTGAAGACCAGATCACGGAAGCCCTTCAGGCTACATTATGAGTGCGCTACACTTCTTCTTTTCCTTTTTTCGTAGTTCGGTTAACTGGTTACTCAGTTTTTTATTTATAGAATATTCGAATATTGATATGCCTTCAAATGCCCATCCATAGCAGAAAGTCTGTATTTCTCTCACCACTTCAGTGGGCGTGTTGATGACGCTTCTGCATGTCATTGAGTGGCCCCCTAAATGATAATCAGCTGTTGCCTTTTGTTTGCTGAAAAAAAAAAATAGAAACATTTTGGCACTGCTTTCAAGAGTCTTTTTTGGTGAACGCTATAAGATAGATCTTATAATAACCCTAAAAGTGCACATCATACAAATAAATTACAATAAATTAGTTCACAGCTGCAGGTGTATAGAAAAGTTTTTTATTATTATTATTAGTGACAAAAGTCAGCTTAACATCATAGGGTTTTCTCAGTTAAACTACATCCGTCCAAGTGTTAGTTATATGTGAAATTAAGCAAAAAAATACGCTCTCTTTCTCCGGTAACGCAGTCGTTCACGAGGCCTTTCTTCTTCGTCGTTTCTGCTATTTGTCTCCAACTTATTCTCCAAACTTTCATCGACCGATGATTTGGATTTTGTGGATGCAACGGAATATATGATGCATCATTTTAGCAACAATTAAGATGATCGCAAAGAGTTCTGCCCGTTCTGCCTCCATTTTGTCTATCGTCAAATCAAAACAAACTACAGTGACAGCGGCCACACTTATCCCGCCTCTTGCGTTAGACCCTACGTCATATCCCGCCCCTTGCAAGCCCACCCCCCTAAACCCCTCGTTGATTCTACTGATGAAGCAACCTCAGGGTAGTATCTCATGATATACAAATGCGTCAAAAATCATGAAAACGGCTTATAGGTAGAAAATGATTATGCTAGCTTCATAACGTAAGGAGGAAATTATTATGCTTGCTTCAATACGTAATAGGTGAACAAAAATATAGGCAAAATGTTATTATATTATACGCTCAGAAATTTGTTACATTATCGACTCGGGTTTCCACATTATTGCTATGGGTTTAATTACAACTAGAGGTTGAGCGCGCAACGCGCGCACGGAAACTCTAGTATGGACTATAGGTGCATATACATTCACTTTCCCTTCACTGTAGGCTGAGTGCGGCTGTCCCTGTGCTGTCTGAACCGACTTCCCGCCTCTGAGCCACTTTTCGTAGTATTCTCAGCCATTACCCGCGCACAACAATCATCGCTAACTGCCAAGCACGGAGCACCTTTAAGAGAATGTCAGTTGCCATGGAGACCGAGGCGCACTGGCTATGCCCCCCCCCCCCCCCACACACACCCCCCCAGCATCTCAGTCTAAGTGTACGCCCCCCCCCGCCCCCCCGTTCTGCCACCCTCCCACCTGCCACGTCAGACACCTCTCTCTCTCTCTCTCTCTCTCTCTCTCTCAGTGTGTATGCGTTCCTCTACAAGTTATTCATCCCTGTTTTCAAACAATTGTCAGTGTTGTTTACCAGGGCTACCAGTACTCAGTCTCCTAACAAACGCTGCTCATTCGCTGCTCCTCTCTGTCTCGCTCTCGCTCTTCCTGTCTCTCTCCACTGGGGGCACGGTGGTCGCAGAGTGAGAACCTCATCCAGGGACTGACGGCGTGACAAAACCAAGAGTTAGAAAAAAGGATGTTGTTTGACAAGCGACGACTTCGGTCTGCAGATATCACGGGATGCCGCTTTGGCCCCGCCCCCCCGCGCCAGGGGGAAGGCAAAAGCCTCTGAACATCAATTTACTGAATGACAAGGAATCACATGCTTACACACACACACACACACACACACACACACACACACACACACACACACACACACACACACACACACACACACACACACACACACACACACACACACACACACACACACACACTCACGACTGACTTGTGATTGAAAGTGATTGCTGCGACATGGACAGATAGCAAGGGTTTTGTATTTCAGAGGAGTCAAACAAGAGCCTGCCGCCACTGAACAACAGTATTAGAAGTTGAAAGTGTCAAACCACATCAATGGAGCGCCGTGCCTTTAAGGAGCTCTCTTTATCGCACCACTTCCAGCTGCTCATCTCCCCCTTATGTCAGTCTATCCCCACTATCCCTCACTATCTCCATTTCTCTCTCCATTTCTCCACACAACCATCTATGTATCTGGCTTTCCGACTTGCTATCTGTGTGTGTGGGATTTGAGTGGGGGGGATCTGTGTGTGTGTGTGTGTGTGTGTGTGTGTGTGTGTGTGTGTGTGTGTGTGTGTGTGTGTGTGTGTGTGTGTGTGTGTGTGTGTGTGTGTGTGTGTGTGTGTGTGTGTGTGTGTGTGTGTGTGCGCGTGTGTGTGTTGCAGCCGTTATCTGCCTCTTGCCTCTGCATATCTACATGGCTGATTACTGTGGCATAATGGATAATGATGTGGATTCATTGAGCTCTTGGTCGGTGTTCTTATTGCACACCAACTGCAATAAAGCAAATCCCTGCAGGCTGCCATTGGTTTAGCCCAAGAGTTCTTAGAATTGTGAGTAAAAAAAAAAGAAAGACAGCAGTTTAAAAATAGACACGGCAGGTGAATGTTAGCAGAGGCGATGTGACCTGTGTGTTTGAGTGTTTATGTTTATGTGTTTATGTGTTTTGTGCGTGTGTGTGTTTACACGTCAATCTGATGGAAGAGTCTTTGGAACCATATGGAATCCCTGCAAGCTTTGCATGTGGTCTCATCCACGCTGTCACCCCTAGGTTTCCCCTACTCTGTCTCCTGCTCACAGCACCAGCCGTCTCCCGGTGGGAATGAAACAACAAAAGAACAACAAGAGGCAAAAGGTCCCCGAATGAAATATTCAACTGGAAAACGGTGATCTTTACCGAGGAGATTCAATGTTTAGGTTCAGTCTGGATGCCGGTTTGGAGCCAAGTTGTTCAGCTAATAACAACCAGCAGATTCGCTGTGTTTCTTAACACCACTGTTGAACAACTAATAAAATAGATATTTTCACACATGATTTCATGCCTCACGTTGCTCACACCTGATGTATCTTTCTGCTTCCCTGAGTCTTAAAATGGGCATGTTGGTGTTAAGAAGCGATGTTATTCTTTGCGGAGAATGATTTGTTTGTTTAATGTTCCAGCCTCGCGATCCTCCAAGGCCCTAACCTAGATTACAGCACAAAGACTATTAATCATTGATGATCAAACCTTTTTATTATTGCTCATCTATAATTAATCTGCACGATAATCAAAAGCATGTAGATCATGCGATTCAAAAATATGTTTGATATCCATTTTAGGGAAGAAATATATAATAATTAAACGACAGAATATATATTTATAATCCTTTCTAACTGTCAGAAAATGAAATAGCTATTTTTCCGCTCTGATGAAAATCCTAGATTAAAAGAAAATGAAAGTCAGAAAATGACGAGAAAATTAAAGGCTTTTTCTCTCTGCTAATGAAAATATATTGCAAATGATTGGTATTACCCCGCAATTCAACCAATTTCTTTCTTGTTCCTAGAATGCAGAGGTTAATGCATGGGTTAAAGTCTAGCAGAAGGTAAATCTGGGCAGGGACCTAAGGGTAATGCAAAATGTTCCCATAACTGTGCGGATGTTCACATCAAGAGCAGTTCATTATCACAGAGGTGGGAGCAGGACCCATGAGGGCAATTAGACCTCCGTCAGCGTGAACCCAGGGTCTTTACAAACACGCCCTGCAAGACAACCTAAACACACACGTAAGAGCCCTGGACACACAACACGTACATGCTGTTATAATGACCAACAGACCAACATGAGCCAATGGTAATAAAAACAACACACACACACACACACACACACACACACACACACACACACACACACACACTTGGTGTTGTGCCAAGGATGTTACTACTCTTCAGTGGCCAATTGGAGGTGTACTCCACCCTCAGAAACACAAACATACAAGCAAGGCAGATGCCGCTGATGGCTGTGAATTAATCTCAGGTCACGATTGAATGCGAATATGTGTCAATGAGTAAATAAGCACAGTGAGACAGACAGGGCTACATTTTTCAGCCTGGCACAGACCACATATTAAGAACTACAACTCCCAAGATGCCAGCCCTCTTCCACCCTGGTTATCGGAGGTAGAGAGACCTCTCCATCCAACACAATACAAGTAGCACCTTGTGTGCCCCTGGGCTCTGTATGAACACACGTCCCCCTGTAGCCCGGGGCACGGGGCCTTTAGGACAAGGCACAGGCAGACCCAGAGTCGATCACCGTTGACATGACGATATGATTCATGACTCATGAGGCATAATAATGTGATATGATATGTGACATGGGCCTAGCACGGCCCCATATGGCCTCCTGGGCGCCGAATGATGGTGTGAGTCGCTGTGGAGTCACACACCATTACCACTGTGGATGGCTGGGTGCAAAAATAACACTGGTCATTTTAACCACTTTCTCAAGTTGAACCCAGTATTTCAAAGCACTGACGCACGTACTGACGCACGTGTCCTCCTGAAAAACGGTAGCGGATACTTGGTTCATACGCTGCGAAACAGACATTTAAATCCTCTTCATGTGCCGCTTCATCCGTTCCGACCAAAACACCCAGATCGCGGGGCTGCGCTTGGAGGGCTGCGCGCAAACCGGGGAGGTAATCAACCGACGACGCGTTGGTTAAACCAACGAGGCGACACAAGAAGTCGATTTAAAGGGGACATATCATGCCACCAGGTTTGAGTGTGATTAGCCTAACAAGCCGTTTCGAAAATCTGCCCCATATGACATCACTAGTGGGCGGGTCCACCTAAATCTATACTGTTAGATGAGCAACGTTTACTTCAGTCTACTGGGTAGGCTGGTAGACTGATCCATCCAGCACAGATCTAGGTGGACACGCCCACTAGTGATATCATATGGGGCAGATTATCTAAACGGCTTATAAGGCTAATCACACTTCCACCTGGTGGTATAATATGTCCCCTTTAAATGGTTGTTTCCCATCACGTCAATACCGTATAATTTCTCCGTAACCACAGCGATTTAAATAAGGACTCATGCATCAGTACAGTGATTGGGCCCTTCCAAACCACCAATTCGACATTGGAAATTGGTCACTTGTGTTCAATACATGATGATATGGCGCGCAGGAGAAAGATATTTTAAGAAGTTTAAACCTGTATAAACTATCAACATTTACCCCTTCTAAGTAATAAAAAAGCTGCAAGGTGCGGTTCCATTATTTTTCAAGTATTCAAATGATGTCAAGTGTAGAGTGGTAAAATAGTAGGTCTCGCAGCCTTCCAATGCGTTCCTTTGTCAAACAAACAAACAGATGCACATGTGTTGAACGCAGCACCCCTTTTATGGTTTCCTATAGCCCTTCAAAGAGCATCTGGACTTCCTACAATCTTTACCAAAAGTAAATGTCAGAATTATTAAAGGGGACATATTATACCACCAGGTGGAAGTGTGATTAGCCTTATAAGCCGTTTAGATAATCTGCCCCATATGATATCACTAGTGGGCATGTCCACCTAGATCTGTGCTGGATGGATCAGTCTACCAGCCTACCCAGTAGACTGAAGTAAACGTTGCTCATCTACCAGTACAGATTTAGGGGGACGCGCCCACTAGTGATGTCATATGGGGCAGATTTTCGAAATGGCTTGTAAGGCTAATCACACTCAAACCTGTTGGTATAATATGTCCCCTTTAAGCCTTCCGCAATCTTACTTATTTCTACTCATACTTCGCACATCCGCACACGCAAGCGCACACATTAAAACAAAAGACAGCGTCTTCAAGCACATTTAATGAGAATGGGCAAAAGGGTTCACTTCGTCCACCTCAGGCTATGTGGGCTTTTAAATTGGTCCCAGTGCGCTGTGGGAGTTTGTACCGCTGCCTGACCTATAACTCCTGCCCGGTGTCACATGGAATTAATCTGCGTCAGCCCAATCGATACTGAAACAGTGGCGGGTTCGGACCGGGGCTCCTGGGGGGCAGGATGCTCTTAATGAACAGAGGGGACTTGTTGATCTCGTTGGAACGTTGGACACCTGACCGCATTGACCACGGTGACTGCGATGACCCCGTTGACCATGCTGACCGACCGCGCGGGCCACCCGCCCCGCCGCCTCATGTTGTGCTCACGGCGTTAGCGGCCATGTTCCGTCTCAGTTTTGTCGGAACGTGGAAAAGAAGCGTGTGGAAGCTGACGGAGGGATGGATCACATGACAGCAAGGGGGGTTCATGACACGACCCTAGTCCTCCGAGGGGGGGGGGGGGGGGGGGGGGAGTGTGACGACACTGACTCAGCAAAATATTTACCCTTCAACCCAGATACACAATGCTCGAAGTGCAAGTATCGACATGCAGAATACGCACAATTAGCCTGTCACATCTAGCCGCAGCCCCCATGAATGCAGTGCAGCGTTGTTTTCACCAATAGGTTTTCAAACAAACCCGGTACTGATGATAATATGTGGTACAGATGGCACGGTACCGTGCCACGCCACATGGTAGCACCAGGCCAAGTGGTAGCGTACGGCAGCCTGGCCCTCCACTGGGCTCTGGGAGGGTGTGGGGGGGGGGGGGGGGGGGGGGAGTGTGGGGGAGGTAGGAAGAGGAGGAGGAGGAGGAGGAGGAGTGGGGTTGCTGGCACCGAGAACAGGGGCCTCCTTGTATTGGCAGATTCACAGTGGCAGGATACATGATGCATTCACATGATAATGAGCCACCGCACCACGTAAGGCCGCCCCATCGCTCTCTGTCTTTTTTTCCCCCTCTCTCTCTCTCTCTCTCTGTTTGTCTCTATATATTTCTCTCCTTCTCTCTCTCTTTCCCTCTCCTCTTTCTCCTTCTCCCTCTCTCTCATTCTCTCTCTTTCTCTCTGTCCCTCCTTCCCTCTATCTCTCTCACCCTCTGCCTCTCTCTCTCCCTTCACCCTTTCTGACATCAGACTATGCGCACATACTCACAGACCTTCACAGCACGGTAACATGCATGCAAATTCGCCATTTGAACATCCATAAATACAGAGAGGGAGACCCACACACACACACACACACACACACACACACACACACACACACACACACACACACACACACACACACACACACACACACACACACACACACACACACACAGTGTCTGGCACAGAGCAGCCTGACCACTGGCCTCCCCGTCACCAAGGAGACGGATGCTAAGCAGGCGCCTGGCAGTGACTGACTGGCATTTAGCATTTAGGACCCCAGAAAGCTATCAGAGAGTGAAAGGGGGCTGAGCAGTCAAATATACGACCCGTGGGTTTGTAAAACCAGCAGACGCATGGAGGAATGAGCCAAGCGCACGACGCAGAACGTAGAAACTAGGGCCCGACCGATTCATCGGCCTGCCGATTTAATCGGCCGATTATAGCCTTTTTGAAAATAATCGTAATTTTTCTCTGAAAATAATCGCCATCGGCATCGGCACTCAAAAATCAATATCGGTCGGGCCCTAGTAGAAACGTGGTGAAACGTCAAGGCGGTATGACGAGCTCACAGAGTCTACGAATATCCCCCAAAAAGATTCACTTTCCGGGAATAACTGAATGCCTCTCCCCCTTCTCCTCGTCACTGCAGGGGCCCAGAAAAAAGGATTGAATGGCTGTGTCTCGGAGGCGCGTCACAGTGTATGTGAGAAGATGCGGAAGAGCACCCTACTTAGAGCGTTAAGAGGGGCATGTGGCACCCACTGACGTCAGCGTTGCAGAGGGCTATTAATAATCATTTCCACCTGATTTGACGCCAGGCTCGGGTGGAGGTGGTGGTGTCGGTGGTGTTGGAGGTGAGGGGGAGGGTGGGGTGAGGAGGGGGCACCGCGGTGCAAATGAACTGTAAAAATGAAAAGACACGCGTTCCTTTTTTTACTTTTCGCCAGCTACCACGAGGAAGAGAAGGAAGGAGGAGACGAAGAAAAAAAAGGAAGAGAAAAAAAGAGAATCAAAAGGGAATGGAAATGAAGCGCTACCGCCTTGTGAAAACTTTAAAGGAAGATGATGAATGAAGGGCGTGGCTCTCTGGAGGGCTTTCAGAGTTGAGCGAATTGATGGATCACATCTCATGGAGGAGAGGAAAGGAACGAGTAAGGAGTGCGAGGGGCCAGAAAGGCAGCAATAGAAAAGCTGAGATTGCATCAGCAGACGCCAAAGCAGCATGGAAGATAAAATCACGTCGTTGTCCTCTGATGGACTCGGAGCATCGACCACGGTGTCACTGGAGCTTCAATCTGCCATCGCTCCTCTCATGTGATTCGCTCCTCTGCAGGCGCATCTCTCAACTGACCTCACACAACCAGGTTACTTAGCAGACGATTGTTTGATCCGAAGCATCCCATGGGATCAGAGTGTTACAGAGCAGTACAAGGGCAGGCTATACATCTCCCTGGAGGATCCAACCAAGACCCTTTTAGAATATGACCCAGCTGACTGTCTCGCACCTCAGGCACTAGATTGTCTATTCTTTCTTCAACCTCAACCGATTAACAGCCAAGGCCCTGTCAGCCGTCGACCTCCGCCACCACCACCTCAGCTTTATCTACACCTAGCACCACCTTTAACCCTAGGGAAGAGTTTGTAATAACTCGCCCCGTCCACCACACCACATATACCTTCATAATGCCTTGTGATGTACCTCCCTGCCACACATTCACTCACACACACACACACACACACACACACACACACACACACACACACACACACACACACACACACACACACACACACACACACACACACACACACACACACACACACACACACACACACACACACACACATAACACATTTCCTAACATAGGAGGCTTGATGCATAATGCTCTTCCAAGCTTTTTTCTATCCACTCCACTCCATCCACGCATGTGCTGTGTTTTTCTCCCTGGCAGCAGTCCACCGTTGTGTGTCCACATGGTGGACCCGTGTCTTTTACTACACGTTGAGTAAGCTTGATTGTGAAAGGAAAGAATCAGCAGACAGTCTGGCTGGTATACCCCCCTTGTTTTTCTCTCTCTGCATCTTCTCTCTCCACACCTCCCCTGGCCAGATGTTACTTCCTGCTTTCTCTACATCCTTCCTGTTCATAGCATCCACTGTTCAGCCGCATTATGAACCCTCCAACCCCTTTCCCTGCCCCTCCATCCATGATATCTTGCACGCCACGGTCCTGAAGAACAATGCCTCATACAAACCGAATCGCTTCACCACATCCGGCAGGGTCTGTTCATCCCAGATTTTAAGCGAGAATTAATTTCACAAAATCAATTGTTTGCTGCCATTGATTTTCTTTGCTCTTTTCATGGCGTGCGCGAATGGGACGTGAGTGGGTGCTGGCGGGCTGCCTGCCATCGGCGGGGCTGTGTTCAGCGACCTGCCTCGCAGCTCTTTTATTCACGCATTGTTGTGTAATTTAACAATGAGCGAGCGACGTCGCGTGTCTCCTTGCGGATCGCCATCGCGGCGGTCTCAACGGGCCTCCTTATTCCAGCCTAGCCCCCGTCCTTTTGACAAAGAGCTTTATTTCATTCATTGTCTTCATTCGTATGGAGATAATACAGTCACCATGAGTCCCTGGCCACCCTACGTCTCTCTCTCTCTCTCTCTCTCTCTCTCTCTCTCTCTCTCTCTCTCTCTCTCTCTCTCTCTCTCTCTCTCTCTCTCTCTCTCTCTCTCTCTCTCTCTCTCTCTCTCTCTCTCTCTCTCTCTCTCTCTCTCTCTCTCATCATGCTCTTTCTCGCTCATCGTGCTCTTTCTCGCTCATCATGAGGCGCCGCACAACAACAGGAACCTCACACAGCACAGCACAGGCATAAGAGTCGAGAGGGCTCAGATTCTGATGGGACTGTGTGTGTGTATCTGTGTGGAAAACACATGTACCCCCTATTAATATGGAGCACTGGATTCCCCCAGTGAGACAATGCCCTGAGTTAAACACCATGCAGCACTAGTGGCTCGGGGACAATGTGGAGCCATTGATCACGTTGTGTCATCGTTAAAACCCAACTGTAATAAGGAAAAAATGTCAGGCGTGCTACAGGGCCTCCATAAGATGGATGGGCTGATGCTCCCGCCATTGATTAGGAGATATGTTTATGGAGGGAAAGATCAACAAAAGGGATCAGACAGAGAGATTGCACCTTCCCCCTCTCCCCTACAAGTCCGGTTCAGTGTGACTGTGTGGCTGTGTGGTTTTTCTAGCGCCACCATGTGATATAAGTGCACTCCGACTGCACAATATTGCTGTGGTGTGATTAGCGTGTGAGATGGAGCACAGGGTGGAATAGCCATGATTGTCTGTGGATAATTACCCAAATTGGTTAGATGGTACTTAATTGGGTTGTTTGAAATTGCTGTGTGGCTAATGTGCATGCGTGTGTGTGTGTGTGTGTGTGTGTGTGTGTGTGTGTGTGTGTGTGTGTGTGTGTGTGTGTGTGTGTGTGTGTGTGTGTGTGTGTGTGTGTGTGTGTGTGTGTGTGTGTGTGTGTGTGTGTGTGTGTGTTGTGTGTGGCATGCTTGTGTGTGCATTTAGGGTAGACTAATGAAAAAATTACTCTATTTGTAGGCACAGCCATACAGAAGGCAGTCTCTTTTCTCAGCATCTCTACAGAGACCCCCTTTCGGAGCGTACCTCAATACAATATGAGAACAGGTGCATTAGGTAAAAAGGGCAAGAAACAATAGGACAATGGCAAAGAATTATATTGAGGATAAACACATCAATAAAATGAAATGGGGGGGGAGGCATGATGACTTTACAACATCATAGGCTTGCATGTTGGATTAATGTTGGAGTGTCCATTAAAGTCAACGTGCGTCAGGTCTTCAGTGTGTGGGTGCGTGTGCGTGTTTGCAGAAGTGCGTATGCTTGCACATTTGTGAGTAGCAACATGTGTGACCCTGCAAGAGATTTTGTTCATTTCTGACACCGAACCGATCAAATAAAGCCAAAGCTATCTATAATCTATAATCCAGTAGAGCGCCGGTGGTGACTGTCATACCCAGAGACAAAATCTGTTGCAAAGCCCTTCTCGGCTCATGATTTGGGCCATGACTTAATGGTTGTCACATTGTCCTATATCCACCAATGGACGCCCACATACAGTGGTTGTTGCGCTGACTGCAAGCGGTATAACCATCGCCTTAATGTAATAGATCCATATGTGGTCACTTCCTGATCATATCTAAGATACAAATTTAATTCCTCATCTAAATGCAACTCCAACTACTGATGATCTCGTAACATGTTTCATGTTTATCTTCGAACGGGGCAGTTTAACATCATCTTTCTATATTGGTGTATTTTTTGTCATGTATTGCAGTCGGAAATATATATTCACATTTGTGTACAGAGCCTTGGTCAGAAACAAACATGTCGCCAGAAACAAATGAAGCAGACTTAGCTTAACCGCAGGAGACAGGCTAATTAGTAATTACAATGCCTAAGTTAAGTGAATCCGAGCGACAATACATCTAAATTACATCTAATGATTATGACTTGTGGACTGTTTCCCTTCCTTTTCTATTAATATTGCATAACAGGAACAAATCAATAGTAATTGTAATAACCATATTTGTGCTTTACTGGTCTAGAGAAGGCCATCCTGGAGCATTCTCTGGTTAAGTTAGTGTGCGCTGTAGGTTGATGCTCTGTTCATTCATGTTTTATAATAGGATAGTGAGCCAGTGGACACTCCATTATTGTGCTGGGCGGCTTCAAAGTCCCTATAATAACAAGAATCGAATTAAAAAGAATTTCACACACACACACACACACACACACACACACACACACACACACACACACACACACACACACACACACACACACACACACACACACACACATACGTGTGTGTGAAGGTGAAGGGGTTGGCAAAGGGGAACTTCACTCTGCTTCCATATCATTGTGTGTCATGAAGTGTGTGTGTGTGTGTGTCTCTCTGTATGTGTTTTTGCTGGCTATCTGGCGCCTCGTGGTCAGGTCAAGCTTTCGGAGGCCGAGTAGATTTGAACAGCATGTTCATGTTGCTGTCCTGAAGTAGACACCAGGCTTAACGAAACACTGTACACCAGCAAGGTCTATGGACAGACAAGGGGATAAGAGACGCACCCATGACTGGGTTTGATCATGGTGTGGTGACTTTGAGTTGTGAGGCTCCCATTGGGCACACAATAACTATTGTTTTGTTGTTGCCATGGTTAGCACTTCATGGCATCTAATACAAAATAATATATACCTTTTTTTGTGTTTAGGTTTTCGAGGTAAAACATATCGAACATCATTTGTCACATTTAGTACAAACTACATTAAAACAATTAAAACAAAAGAAAAATGTAAGAGTGAAGCAGTCAACTATTCACTGTTGACTGCATTAGTGTGTGTGTGTGGCCGGTGTGGGTGTTCTTCACAATCTCAGGTGATCCTCGCTAGGCTATGTGGAAGTATTTATGAGCATTTTGCCTGCAAATGTGATCTTTGCCAGCGGACAAAGGCATGAACAGGAAGCCTGCCTCTGCTTGTGACTGTGAGCATGAAAGATGAGTGTGTGTGTGTGTGTGTGTGTGTGTGTGTGTGTGTGTGTGTGTGTGTGTGTGTGTGTGTGTGTGTGTGTGTGTCTGTGTGTGTGTCTGTGTCTGTGTGTGTGTGTGTGTGTGTGTTCCCTGACTATGCAGAAGCCCACCTGTGCCTCCCTCTTACCGCCCCGCGCGCCTCGTGTTCTACAAGATACCCCAGCGACTAAACCACACAGGTGAAGTCTGCTGTAACAATGCACAGATGGGGTCTCTGGCTCTATCTTTCTTTCTCTCTCCCTCTCCTCCCACTCCCTCTCTCTCTCTTTCTGTATCTCTCTGTCTTTCTCTCGCTTGTTCACTTGCATCAGACCTGACCTGCACTCTCATTTCCCTACTCGAAGGGATGAAGTAGAAAACACTCCTATAGCCCCTCTGCAGCCATAGCCTCATATATGAAAAGGCACCTGTCTGTCTGTCTGTCTGTCTGTCTGTCTGTCTGTCTGTCTGTCTGTCTGTCTGTCTGTCTGTCTGTCTGTCTGTCTGTCTGTCTGTCTGTCTGTCTGTCTGTCTGTCTGTATAGCACATTGGGGGAGCAGACATGGAAGACGTAAACTGAACACAAATAAGCAGATAAGAAAGGCACAAGGACCAACCCAAAAATGGAGATGTAGAAGAAGCAGAAGCAAGACACAAATGGGCTTGTTTATACATGAATTCCTGGCCAGGCATTAAGCACTATGGAATTGAGCCACGCAGGGCTAATGAAGAGGCTCATAAAAACAGACTTGCACTTAACAGGTAGCCAAGGCTTTCTTACCATCCATCCATCCATCCATCCTCTATCTAGCATTCATCCATCCATCCATCCTCTGCCCATGGTTCATTCATTCATCCATCCATCTATCCTCCATCAATCTATCCATTGTCCATCCTTCCTTCATCCATCCATTCATCCATCCTCCTACCCCCATCCATCCATCTATTCACCGGCCAAGTGAACCGCATATTTCTCAACGACTACCTTGTCTAACTTTGATGGAATAAAACAGAATGAGAACACACTGGCCCAGTTGTCGGTCGAGGAAAGTAGTGTGACAACCTGTTCCGTTAATGAAGAACATATGTGCACGAAAAGGCCTGGGGCATTTTAATTACAGACATTCTGTCAAATTGTCTCCCTCTCTCTCTCATGCCTCTGCTATTGTGTCTCTACAGTCCTCAACAGCAGAGAACCCAAAGCATCACGCTGTCCAAACTCAAGTCCACACGGTGCTTTGAGCGCCGGTAACCACTGCCAGGGATTAATGGAATGGGACTGGATTGGATCGACTACGCCGGTGTTAAGGTTTGTGGAAAAAAAAATGCTGAATATAATTAAAATTCATACACTATAGAAGTCCTCAAGTGACTCGCTTTTTACAATTGTAATGCCAACAATGCCAATGCCACTGTGGCCCAATAACCGTTACAAGCTGAGAGAGAGAGCGAGAGCGAGAGACAATGCAGGGCCGGCGACAGCCAATCATTTTCTAAATCACATTCTTCTCGTTTATGAAATTATCTATAGTGCATTTTTAGAGCCAATTTATGGTAAATTGCAAAGTCATAGGGATTTCAACAGTCTCGTAATTTCCGTCGCGTAAGCCGGCGCAATATTCTCTTATTTGATCAGAACCATGTCCCCGGGCCACTCATGGTGCCTGTGTGCATAATTCCGGCGAGGGGTGTCCAGGATATTGAAGCTGTCCGCCGGTGGGATGCTTTGTGGGTGGATAGTTTGGATTATCAATGGCTGCGAGGTCATTTTGCTTTGGTACAGATCAACTGACAAATCAATTTTGAATTAACGACACTGGGTCACTGAAGATCAGGCAGTAGGCTTACAGGCAGTGATATATATATTCAATGACTACATAGGGAGTGTGTTTGCAAACTCATTTGTTGGGCATACTGTATCTGACTCCCAATCCACCGCAGGCGTTCAATAATTGTATTTACTTGAACTTTTCACCAGGGACCACGGTTCTTTTCATGGGTACTCACAGTTCTAAAACTGGTTGACGTAAAGGTTATCCGCTTCTAGTGTTTGGCCACAATGAGATATTGTTTAATGGATCGCACTTTTGCTTTTGTAAGTTGGTTACTCATAACTCTTGGGAAAACGTTAGAACATAATCCAATTAAGGTTTTTAGAACCAAGCCCGGTGCATGATGCTCACGCATCCTGAAAGCTACTCTACTAAAGACGGGGGGAACAACTGCACACATGCTGAATGCTACTTAATGAATGCACCAAACAAGGAAAGAAAGAGACCCACAACAACACAGCTTGAAACCTGATGAACTGCATTGTCGTTATTCTGAACCATGACTCTGATGGTGAGCCAGCCGGCGAGACTCCTGTGAGATGCTTCTGAACCCAGACGACCATCTGAGCTGCAGTCTGAGAGAACCCTGGGAGGGGGCCCACTGTATTGTGAGTGGTGGAGCGTGGTGATGAGGTCATTCGAAGGCAGGGAGACACTTCCTCCTTGGAGAGATGCAATATTGTTTGGCCATGGACACACACACACATATACACACAAAGAACACACACACACACATATACACACAAAGAACACACACACACACACACACACACACACACACACACACACACACACACACACACACACACACACACACACACACACACACACACACACACACACACACACACACACGTGGCACAGGCTAACTCATAAGCAAACACATATCCGTAAATATTGATTTGAGCTTCTCCGGATTTTCCAGGATAAACACAGTCCCTATTCCTTTTAGACATCTCCCCAAACAGCCTCATGTCTAACATTGACGGATTGTTACGATGTATCACACACACACACTCCACAGATTTTGTTTAGGAGACATCATATGATGCAAAACCTAATTAGCATGGCTCGTTAACCGAAGCAATCAATGGAATTTGGTTTTATATTAGTTGAATATATCAGTACATTGATATGTCGTTTTAGGGCGTTGGGGAGTTGGTGACTGATGTTCTACAATATTTTGAATATATGAAGCAGAAGCTCTAAAAATATATACAGAGACATGCCGCTCACATTGCATAGATTCAGCTTTACAAAGGTAAAGCTGAATTACAATTGAAGGTGTATATCAATGCAGAAACTGCTATTCATTGGGTTGTTTGCCAGACATTTTTCAACCAATTGTCATGGGAGACTAATTGCTATGTACAATAATGGGCTCATCTACTGTGCAACTGTAAGAAATCTGAAAAAAAATAAACATTATTGCAGTCATCTATCCTTTATGTCTTTGTCTACGGTGGTCTTGACCGTTTCTTAGTGCACATAAGGAACGGCTGTTATCCTACCTAATTAGGACAAATACCTCACCTAACATCCACTGTGGAAGGGGCCACAGAGGTGAGCATAGCCCACATGCCGTGATTAATCCAAACGCTGAATTAGCCCGGCTCGTTAACGGAAGCAATCAATGGAATTTGTTTTTAGATTATTTGTTGACTATATCAGTACATTGATGTTTCGTTTTAGGGCGTTGGTCATTTGATGGCTGATGTGTTCTACAATATTTTGAATATATGAAGCAGAAGCTCTAAAAATATATACAGAGACATGCCGCTCACATTGCATAGACACATTACTTGTACAAAGGTAAAGCTGAATTACAATTTAAAGGTGTATGTCAATGCAGAAACTGCTATTCAATGGGTTGTTTGCCAGACATTTGTCAACCAATTGTTCTGGGAGACTAATTGCTATGTACAATAAATGGGCTCATCTACTATGCAACTGTAAGACATCTGAAAAAAACAAAAACATTATTGCAGTCATCTATCATGCATGTCTACGGTGGTCTTGAACGTTTCTTAGTGCACATAAGGAACGGCTGTTATCCTACCTAATTAGGACAAATACCTCACCTAACATCCACAGTGGAAGGGGCCACAGAGGTCAGCATAGCCCACAAGCCGTGATTAATCCAAACGGCGAAACTGAAAACGCGCTTATTTTAAAGCGAGTTTTCTAATCTCATAGTGTTACTTCCTACCACCGCCCACTGGCCCCATCCGCTCCCTCACCGCTCCCCCCCCCCCCCCCCCCACAGGTTCCTCCCGGACACATTTTGAGGTCGGTCCAAACCTCTAATCCATCCCAAGACCCAGTTAGAAGCACATCCGGTTGAGTCCCTACAACATCTCTGGGCCTGTCCCGATTCAACTCCAAACTCAACTTCAGTAACTTTTTTTGGATTAAAGGTGTTGCCCACCCTGAAGGCATCCCCCCCCCCCCCCCCCCCCCCCCCCCCCACCCTAAGGACCGCAGGCCCGATCTGGGGCGGGAACACAGATGTTGAACCCAACAGTGCAGTCTGGGGACTCGGGTGAGGAGGAGAGGGATGGGCGGGGCTTAATATGTCCTTAAGATACTCTCTCTCACTCTTTCTCTCTCTCTCTCTCTCTCTCTCTCCACTCTGAATTTCAGCCTATCTTTTATTCATACACATCCCCCGGAATGGCTTGTCTCTCTGCCATCATCTGAGGTTGTTTCTCAGCCTCTGTCATTCACACACACACACACACACGTGCACACGTACACACGCCCGCACGCACATTAATGCACACGCTCACATGCACTTTTGCAAGCGGTCCCAGAGCTCTTATAATTTTTTGAGAGTCTATTTTTAGTGTGAAAAGTAATTGAGGTGGAAAGTTCCATCTGTCCAACACACTCATATCCAGCTGCTCCTTTTTAGCAGCCGGCTGAGAGAGGAGGTGAAAAAAAAGCACTACTTACGCATCAATTTGCCAGATAAAACTGACGTGGACAGGGTTTTTTCACTTCTTTTTTGGGTAACTATCTGTTCTGCATCAATAGGATGTTTTCATCAAAGGTTCGAGTGCTTGAGGTGCTTTCAGTTGCAGAAAAAAAGAGGTTTGCTTTGAAAGATGAGCTTTGATTATGGAGAGAGCGAGCCTAGTTAAGTGGCTCAGCGAGCTGTGAACGCTCTTGGTCACCTCTCCAACAAATCAGGCCCTCCTCTCATCACTCTCTCTCCGCATGGCCACTTGTTATCCCCACTCGACTCCAGTTAACTCTGTTCACCTCCACAAAAGTTAAATGGTAAAAAATAACTGAATTGTCAGACTTGTTGAATTGTGCAAAATGTTTCACAAGCCTCCTCTCCCTGTAAAAAAGCATGCACACACACACACACACACACGTGTGCCTTGGTAACCGTATTGATCCTGCAGCCAATGTGCTACATTATATACGACTGGGTGATTGAACATATAAAAATAAAAAATGACAGAATAGTGAATCACAAACACAGCATGCAATTATCATGGAGAGAGAGAGAGAGAGAGAGAGAGAGAGAGAGAGAGAGACTGATCTTAAATGCGGGCCTAAGGCAGACAGGGACATCATGCACATAACCACACATCCCATGTCATGTGAGTGCCGTGATTAGTTTTAAACGCACGGGGGCAAGTGGGGAACTAAGAACGCTTTGTGTCCCTCAAGGACAAAAAACCTCAGAGGCATCCTGGCCAAGCGTTCCCTCCAAGCATATCTTGTCTATCATGTTGTTACATGGAAAAGCTAAGAGGCCACAAACCAACTCCTGTTGAATTCTGCTGAAATGGCGAGTGTGTATCACTGGAGGGGAAAGTCCAGACAAAAGCTGATCCAATCGCTCCATTAACACCGAGCCAAATCATTGCCTATTCCGATGATTCCCAGAATGTCTATATCAGGCCCTTTATCTTTGGTTTCACGCTCTACGGGCGGCTCTGAATACTCTGCCACTTGTGCCTGTGTGCTCACCCAGCTGCAAGATGGCGACCGCAAACGGGAGGAAAAAAAAAGAGTGATGCAATTTTAATGTTCAGCTTGGGGAGGCGCGTGCTTGTCAGCCGGTCACGAGAGACAGCCTGTCCAGCGCTCGTGTTGACTGTGTGACAAGGACACCTGCGGTGAGAAGCACGCAACACCAAACTCCTGTCCCCAGCATTGGGGAGCACGTCTCTCTCACATATTCTGCGCCCCTTTCCTTTGAAGTCTTTGAACACTGTTGCGTATTATACGGCCAACAAACACACATAGCATGGTGAGTGTTTGTGTATGGTTGTGTGTGTGTATGTGTGCATGGATATGTGTGGGCCTGCGTGTGCGTGCATGTGTGCACGCATTTGTGTGTGTGTGTGTGTGTGTGTGTGTGTGTGTGTGTGTGTGTGTGTGTGTGTGTGTGTGTGTGTGTGTGTGTGTGTGTGTGTGTGTGTGTGTTTTTGTGACAACCAGAAAAAGGACCAAGGGACGGTAACCGTGGACCTTGGAGTTTTGTGCAAGGTGTCTGCCATCCTGGCCCAGCAGCTCATTACGACACGATAACTCAAGTCAGCGCTTACATAACCTGATCAATGGGAGCGGATAGTGACACGCTCCACATGCAGGGGGTGGAGGAGGACACTGATACAACCAGGAAAAACAAACAGGCACACAAATGACCAATCAATGCACACGTCTGCTGCTGCAGCAGTTATCACTGGAATATTGGCCCTCCTCCCTGTAGATGTATCAGATGAAATTACCTGTGTGTGTGTGTGTGTGTGTGTGTGTGTGTGTGTGTGTGTGTGTGTGTGTGTGTGTGTGTGTGTGTGTGTGTGTGTGTGTAAACAGGTTTGATGGTACATCTGCTCTCGTTGCCTCTGAAGTTTGCTTTTGTTCCCACCTAGAGAAGTTATATATTGAGGTGTCAGTTTAAATCGTCCAATGGTTTATAGCAATAAGTCCAAAAATAAGATTTTCCCCCAAACAATGAGAACCTCAGTGAAATAAACAATACTATTGTTATGACCGGCGTGTGCGCGCAGTCCCCCTGAGTGAGGGGGGGCCGGCCATGAACGAGCAGCCCATAACTAACCGCTCCAGTGAAGCACCTTGCAATCAGAGGTAGACTCAATCTCGTACCCCAGTGTGTGGGACTTTTCAGCTGACGTGTCTTTAATTGACATGTCACCTCGGTACAGTTGCCCGTGAATTGAGGTGAGGCTGAAGTAATTGGCCCTCTAAATTGGGTTTGGGGACTTTAAGTGTTTATTCTGATAAAGGCCTTATTATTTCCTCCACTACAATTGTTGATTTATTCCCATGGACGAAAAACACGTCCAAAAAACACATTGAATAGCCTACAAGAGCATATTGCGAATAAAAAGTGAATTCGTCAGGAAAAGACGAAGATCATCCCTTAAAAATGAATACCTTGTGGTTAAAAAATAGTGTAGGTTACATATAGTATGTTCCTTATCGTCGTATGTTTTTTGTAGATCCCATAGGTTTCGCTCCCTAATCGCTGCCTCACTGTTAATAACGAGGTCTGTGTTGTGTCACATGCACCGTGTTCCTCTTAATCGCGGGGATTACTGGCGCAGCCCTACACCGTCTGCTCCCGTTTCTATTTCAAATCACCCGGACGTCCCACCACACTGGTGGGACCCCGGCACCATGACAGCGTAGCCTGCTTGCAAAGTTACGGGATGAATTTGTTTTCCCCCGAGCAATTAAAAGTGCGTCTTCTTCTTGAGAAGTGCAGAATGACCATGATGTAGTGCTTTGGTTTGTGTGGAGATGCCCGGGATAGCAGAATCACGCATGTTTAGGAGGGGATCCACACGGCTTCATGGGATCTGGAGATGACGTTGGCACGATATATATATTTTTTCTCATGTTATTGTAGATAGAGTAAAGGCCTACATCTGTTTGGAAAATACTGACAAACAAGACCATTGGTAATGACTTAATAAGTGATTTATAGGAAAGGAATGGGATTTAACTTAATAAAAATAGTACAATTGTGGAAAAATCCACAGGGTGCTGCATGCTTCCAGTAAATATACTACATGCTCCCAGTAAACATACTGCATTCTTCCAGTGAACATGGCACTGTGGAACAAGTAGCCTAGAGACGAGAGCTGCGACTCAAGTTGTAGGGAAACGGAAAACTTACCCTCCATGCAAAAAATGACAATCCAGGCTATCCAAAGGTCCGAGTTATGAAACTTCAACATGGTTCCTAGTGGCTCAGTGAGTCTCTGGGACTCAGTATCACCTCCTCGCTGAGTTCAAATGTCTTCTCTCACAGTGTGTCGTCGGGTTGAAAGAAGCTTCCCCGCGCCTCGGCATACGTGAAAGCAGATATCAACCGCAAAGCATGCGCGAGAAGAAAGCGCGTAAAATGTTTCAAAAGTTCTCCGTCCTTCCGCGATGAGAGCGGTTCACTTGTTCTGCGCTCGTGTTGTGCTCCTCTCTTCTAGTTCTCCGTTAGTTCCTCCACCGCTGCTGCTGCTCCATCCACACACGCTTCCTAACACCGTTCGGCATTTCCCCGGTCACCACTCAACTCAATCACAAAATCATCCGTGGCTGACTGGTTGTAGTTATCATTACATTAACTGACACAACATTGGAAAGTGTCTTTTCTCTTCGGGTTGCTCACTCTCATACGCGCCCTGTGCGCCATGGTCTGCCGTCGCTGGCTCGCGCTCCACCCGCTGCAGCAGCAATCTATTTGGAACGCTTGATTGAGACAAGAGGGAGACCGGGTGTTGCCAGGATACCGCTGACGCCACTGAGGAGGAGTCACGTCAGCGCCCCCCCTGGCGAGGATGGAATTGCAGGATACCTCACAAAGCACAGTGGAGAGATGGGAAGAGGAAAGGACCATTGGTAACCTCTTACAATAAAGGTACATGAATTAACCATTAAGTACGTTTATGCAGTAATGGTAATTAACTTTACTAATTAACATTTAACTATTCGTGTATCATTCACAAATGGTGTTCAAGTTTAATAATGCTGGTCATTTTAACTAAGGAATTATTGTAGACTTTATTTAATAGGGTTAGGGTTAATCCTAAACCTAATCCACTACTAAGTATCGGAGATGGTGTGCCAGTGCAACCAGAGATACTTTAACTAACAAGAACTCAACTACAAAGGCAAAACTCTAACCCTTAACCCTAAACTTAACCTCTATGCTCATGTTATTCAATAGGTATTGCCTATTTATTTACTATGTATTGTGCTGAATTAACTATTTTTAATTAAAGGTTAATGATTGGACCCTTATTGAAAAGTGTTATTGGTCCATTTATTTGGATTGTTACATTCAGGCCCTTATCCTTCATAGTTCTTGTTTGCAAGGTTTAGTTTTACAAGTTTAAAAGAATAATAATAATAATAATAATAATAATAATAATAATAATAATAATAATAATAATAATAATAATAATAATAATATATTTAATTTAGAGGCGCCTTTCAAGGCACCCAAGGTCACCTTACAGAGCATAAAATTATCATAAATCGTTTAAAAACAAGACATTGTGGAAAAAACATCAAAAGCAAAACAAAACAAACAAACAATCAAGACAGTGATCAGTTAGACGTTGTGTGCGAGTTTGAACAGGTGAGTTTTGAGTTGTGACTTGAAGGTTGTAATGGTGTCTCTAACAAATACACGTAGTTCTCTGACGAACAATGTATAACGGCAGTAGCAGAGTACATTTTCATTCACATTTAGGGCATTTAGCAGACGCTCTTATCCAGAACGTCTTACAATAAGTATATTTGTCAAGGGAAACAATATAGCGGTGACGGTACAGTAATGAAGTTCATAGAACCAAGTGCCAAGCACTAACAATTGTTAGGTTATTCCATTCCCCGTATACAACAAAGCTAGCAAGGATAAGATGCTACACAATGCTAAGTACTATTTTTAAGTGCAAGGACATACAACATACAATAAGTTTGTACATTAAGTGCCAGGACGTAACACATACAATAAGGGCGTAAGAGGGGTGTGTGTGTGTGTGTGTGTGTGTGTGTGTGTGTGTGTGTGTGTGTGTGTGTGTGTGTGTGTGTGTGTGTGTGTGTGTGTGTGTGTGTGTGTGTGTGTGTGTGTGGTGGGGGGGTGGGGGTGTTGGGGGAGGATATGCAGAGTCTAGTATAATAAGTGAGTCATGAAGTGCAGAGTGAAAGAATCTAGACGCCTCATTCTCTTTTACTTTTGTTTGTCCACTGCTGGAATAAGAGTAAAAGAACAGGCTGTCGCTGCATGTCTAGATTACTAAACCTTTGTTTTTATTGATGAGTGAAACAGAGTAACCAAAGTTCCCATCTGAACTCCTTCCCTACTCTGATGGCTGCTGGCCATGGAGTCCTGGAGTTCAGTGTTGAAAGGAGCAGGGGGAACATTGGATTTATTGGCCTCCGCAGATTCTGTCGGGCCTCTTTTCTTCAGTCGCGGAGGAGTTCTTCACCGCCAAAGTCACCGTCAACGCTGCTAGGGGCCTAATCTCTGACATGCACGCACGCACACACACACACAAAAACACACACACACACACACACACACACACACACACACACACACACACACACACACACACACACACACACACACACACACACACACTCAGTCAGTCATGTGAAGGCATCCCTTAGGCAAAAAAATTGACAATGCTTCCCCTATATCAGCATCCAAAAAGAGATCTAAAGACACTATGTTTTTGTTTGTTTCTTTTGTGTTAATTCCATATTTGCTGAAGCTATTTGTGCTTCTTGCAGCTGCTCAAACATGGCACATAAATGCTCCCAAGGAGGGAGGTGGAGACGCCACTGCCACAGTGGGTATTTGTCCACAGTCTCATATTGAAGGTTTCAGTCAATCCTTCATGTAGGACCATGGATATCTCCCCCTACTATTACTGATGTTAGATCCATTGGAAATTAATATTGTTTAGTTTCAGAAAAATCTTTACCATATGCTCAAAGCAACAGAAATTGACGAGAAGAAGCATGGGAAACAATGTTGTTGTCAGGGAGTGTTGTTATCAAGATCTCGAATGACACCGTTGGCAAGAACAACAGTTTGGTCCGGTTTGATAGACATTCGGTCATCAGTTTTATTAGTTTTAGTCTTATTACATGAACATTTATCTTCTCTATCTCACATACTCACTAACACACACACACACACACACACACACACACACACACACACACACACACACACACACGCACACACACACACACACACACACACACACACACACACACACACACACACACACACACACACACAAACACACAAACACACACACACACGTTTGCTTTGTAAGCCTAATATTTAATATCTTTGAATGTATTAAGCCAGCA
This sequence comes from Gadus morhua, assembly GCF_902167405.1. Lineage (NCBI taxonomy): Eukaryota > Metazoa > Chordata > Actinopteri > Gadiformes > Gadidae > Gadus > Gadus morhua. The sequence continues at coordinate 20,505,954 of NC_044063.1, forward strand.
TGGTTTCTTAACCTCGCCTGCACGCGTCTGTCTCAATTAATGTTTTTAATATTTTCTGAATGCATAAAAGTTAATAGAAAATATATGTATAAATAGCCTTACGCGTTATTTGTTGCTTGTATTTGCCAATCATCAATGCTTGAGTATTTGTGAATGCTGAAACGTCTTCAGGCGGTTTATGGTTGGAAGGTTACACATAACCGACTGTTACATGCTGCCATCTAGTGGGAAAAACAGTAACAACATTAAAAAATAGATCATGTTTCTGTTAGTCTTTTTAAGCTGCAGAAGAGTCCATAAAGGTGATCTAGTATTTCCACTGAGCTGCACATTCTCACGAGCCATTTAATGTCACTTATAAAGCCTGTCCGCTAAATTGCTGCATTCTTATCTCGTGCACCTTAAGATTAGTCATGTTCATATGTACATGAGAGTATGCCTTGTCATCATCTTGGTGACCACAGCTGTTGTTGAGTGGGCCTGTGTGTAAGTGTGGGTGTTGTCAATGTAATAAATTAGTAAACTAGATGTATTACTTTAGACACAATAGGTGCAATGTTGGTTGTGGCATCAGTTGCAACCGATTCTGATTCATTCTTTATTCCAAGAGGATAATGAGTTTCACAGTTGGAAAATGGCAAGGGACACATTACCACAACATCAAGGGTTTGTTGCTGATGAAACCGTGGATCCATAATCCATCAGATGGAGGGAGTGGAGGGGGCTGGGATTGTGGCCAGTGAATGAGGTGGGGTATGTAGGTGTGCACTAGTGTCCATGCTGCTAAATCCTGTTCTAATGTTTCCTCATGTGGAGAATGGGTTCCTGGGGTATCTGGTTCCAAAATGAGCCTTATTTTATTTTTATGAAAACTTAGGATGGAGGTCATAGTCATCGAGGATGACTATGAATAGGTCAGAGTTCAAGTTTTTACCATTGTACACCTTCTATTCATCATGCCGAGAATGAGGAAGAGTATGATTATTAAGGGCGTGAACAGAGGACTTGGAGAAAGTAGATTTGCTTGTTTAAGAGGGAGGGGCAGGGATGTGGTTCCACCACATCTTGGAGCCACACCAAGAATTCCTGTCAGGTGTGTTTTTTTCTGTCAAGCATTGTTGACAGCTTCAACATGACCATGTTGATGCAGGACAAAATGAATGTTTGAAGGTTTAAATACTTCCAGGGATATAACTGATGCAAAGGCCAATGCAACATGACTCAAGCTGTACCTCGTGACCATCGGTGAACGTTATAATACAGTAAATAATGTTTGTGATTGTAATTGCTTGCGTAATCCTACAAAACCATGAACCAATAAAACGCAAAACCTAGTTAAAACCCATATCAATCCAGGACAGAAAAACGAAACAAGCATGTCTCGAGGCACCATTTATTAGTTTACATTGTAGTAAGAACACATATTTTGTCACCAGGCCAGTTAAGAAACAACAGATGTATAGTTCACAGGCAGACAGCATACATACAGCAGTAGCAAATGTTACAGGTACTCAGAGAACTGTTGTTCCTCATCCTTGCATCAGGTATTTAGTCCTGTAACAAAACAAAAAGAGGTTTGTTAGCATAGAACCCATTTTCAAAGAACATCCTACAAGAAGCATCATATTGCAGCATCTGCAATATCACCAGCAGAACAGCCATTACAATGACACTTTGGTCTGACTACCATTTGTATACGGGTTAACATCGTTTCCATGGATACAATCTTTTTTTACAACTCCTATCCGATCTGTTGCTCTCCCACGCCCAGGGTGTGTACTTTATGAAGCATTACAGTAGCGTTAAGGAATACTGTTGTATAATCCGACACCCGCACAGCTCTGTCATCGACATGCAGATCAGTACAAAAGTTAAAAGTATGTTCACTACAACTAGGCCTGGACGAGATGCACTAGTGTATGGCCCAAGAGTAGATAGAGTCACACCCAGATTAGTAGGGCAGGACAACTCAACATTGTTAATCATCATTGTTACAACATTCAACTTGAAAGTGAACTTGAAGTACAGCTGTAATTCAATATTAATCCTTAAATGAATATCAAAGTGCCCATTCATTTAAAACATCACTCTATATCGTTGAGTTGGAGACGATATAGAGTGATTGCTTGTTTCAGCGTTAAGGGATTCTTAAAATAACTGCTCACAAAACCTGTTCTGGTAAGGAAGTCAATTCTAAGCCTTTAATTGTTTTATCAAGGAGTAAACCTTTGACCCAAGGTGCGAGGTGTGTTACCTGTTGTGCTGCATTTTTCTGAGCTTTGGAGGCGCCATGATAATAATACACCGGCCTACAATGGGTTGTTTACCGTGCTCACTCAAAAGAGTCATAGTTAGTTTGATGATAGAATAGTGCATTAGGAGTTTTAGTTTGGTATATATATAAAAATATATATATATATCCGTAAAATATAACATTGCGCCGATATCACAATTAAAATTACATTTTTGGACAACTAATATTTGTTTTGATTCATAGTGTGACTTTGTATGACCTACCGAGTCACTACTAGAGGAGGAAGAGGATGACGAAGAAGAGCCACTTCCGTGCTCCTTTTTCTTGTGCTCCCCGTCTCCGTGTTTCTTGTGCTTCTTCTCTCCTCCGTGCCCCTTGTCCTTCTTCTTGTGCTGCTTGTCTTTCTTGTGCTCCTTGCCACCTTCCTTGTGTTTCTTGTCTCCCTTGCTCTTGTCGTGGTCCTTTGACTTGTCCTTGCAGTCAGACTGTGATGGAACCCAAAAAAAAACAAAGAATCATATTCATATTTTATTGTCATATATCTATAAAATGAATCAAGTGAGTGTAAGGGTTACACCCATTACAGAGGCATCACCGAGGACCATATCGGCTACTGGTAGGTTTAGTAAGCTGTTTTGATTGGATAATTTATTAAAATATGTTTGCAACAACAGACCATGATACAGTTGGTAGAAAAGACACTGTAGAGCAAACGTTATTTTAATATAATTTGGATATGCTTCAATATATCTGCGCAGATGCTCATATTAAATGTCATACCTTGTCCTTTTTGTCCTTTTTGCCGAAAAAGGAAAACTCCGTGCTATTTGCATCGTTCTTCTTTACCTCGTCAGGGCCGCAGGCTAGATGACAACAGACAGACAGACAGTCAGTCAGTCACAAAATTGAATTGTCGCCTCCATGGTCTAGATGTGATCCACTTTCTAATGGGTTCAAGAGCCCAGAGTGGTCTCGGGTCCTGCGACCGCAATGTGTAGGTGGGCCTACAATTGTTCAGCATGAAAGCAAACATTCAGCATTACAAATAATGGGAGAGAATGCCCGAACCAAGGAAACATTGATCCAAAAACACTGCATCGGCCCATCGCTTCTACCTTTCAACTTGGCTGCGCTGTCACAACTTTTCCCCACAACAACAACTAGGTTACTACTAGATCTACACATTTCAGGAAACATTTCAAGAACCCAACATGGATATTCCACATTGTATGAATTCTTCAAAGGTAACGGATAAAAGTTACCTGACTCCAGACTGAAATCCATGATTGTTTATGTGCTGCGAGGCTGTGTCTTCGGGACAGTGACGTGAACATCGCACGACCCGCTTCTTTTATGGTTACAGGAAAGCCGGTCTAACGACTCTTGGGTCCACGCCCCCACACCAGTGCTGCCGTAGGACAGGCTTTTCTGCCTCTGAGGGTTCAAAGAGCCTTTCAGAGATATATAAAACAAACAGTGATGATGAAGGTCCTCTCGACCTAAAGATTCCTTACCGAGTGAAAGGACCCGGAAGTATTTAAGTGTCAGCCATGATAAATGCTTTTCAAATTATCTTAATGCTAGGAAAGGGGCTTAAAATAATGCTTCCTTTCTTATCTCCTTTAGCATAGGGTACACTGGGTCATCCTTAGCGAAAGGAAAGGAGATAACGCCGTCCCAAAATTCCTTGTTGCAAGAACCATTCGCCCATTCATTTCAATAAACGATCAAAACATGACAGATATTTTTTCTATACAATCACGCAAATTGGGATTTGTGTACATAAATATGATTTGACATGAGTGTGAGCGTGAGCAGTCATCGATTTGGCAACTATTTCGTTTCCCTTTGTGACTGGTAGCCTACATGCCTTTTTTAATTTCAATTTTTAGATCTCCGGGAGTCCGCGAACGGCATCAATGATCAATCACCTCTCCACCATGCTGTGGTTCACGCTGGACTGCAGGGAGTGAACGCTGATTGGCTGTTTCATCCCTCAGGGAGTGAACGCTGATTGGCATTGTGGGAGTTGTCTTCTTCAATCCGCAAGCGCCAAAAAATCACTGTCTGCCTTTTCTCTGTCAAGGAGGCAAAAAAATCGAAATTTATGTTACTATTCGACTAAATATATGACCCACTTTCAATACAGATTCATGTCTCCACCGGTGAAGTATCCCTTTAAGCAGGCTGGGCGTTGGCATGGGAACGGGTTGGAGTTCCAACACGGGGATGACGTCACTCCTTGGGATTCCGGATGTTCCAGGACCTCTGGTAGCTGTTAACAAACAAAGACAACACAAACAAACAAACAAAAATAGACCGGTATAACTCTTATGCTGCTATAATAAAAAGTCACTCCTCTGCAATTAGTCCCATGACCACCAAAATCATCAATCAGTCTCTCCGGTCCGGCCATGTCCCCTGGCTCTCTGATGACTTCCTGCAGTTCAATGGCTCAAAAACGGAAGCCATTCTTGTTGGCACTCCACACCAGACCCGGTCATCCACCATCACCAACATCAGCTTCTCCGGCCACGACACCCACCTCTCATCCCTTCCAAAATGGACCCTCACCTGACCTTTGAGGCCCACATTCAACATCTTTGCAAATCCTCCTTCTTCCTACTCAGGAACATTGCAAAACTCCGCCCAATACTCACTCTCCTCGATTCCGAAAAACTTGTCCACGCCTTTGTCTCCTCCAGGCTGGACTACTGCAACGCACTCCTCATCAGGATCCCCAGCAAGAACATCAAACAGCTATAGTACATCCAGAATTGTGCTGCCAGGATCCTGATGGGGGTGCGGAAGTACCACCACATCACACCACTCCTCAAATCCCTCCACTGGCTTCCTGTCCAGTACAGGATCGAATTCAAGATCTCCCTTCTGTCCCACCACTGCCTCTATGGCACTGCCCCCATTCACCTCAAAGAGCTCATCACACCCCATTCCTCCTCACGCCATCTACGCTCTGGACAGGCCAACCTCCTACAGCTTCCAAGGACAAGGCTCAGTATTATGGGCGTTCGCGCCTTCTGCTCAGCTGCACCCAGTCTGTGGAATGCTCTCCCTGACCATCTAAGGGCCCCAGAGACTGTGGATTATTTTAAAAAAGGCCTAAAAACCCACCTTTTTAGAAAATCCTTTGGGTTAAGGGCTATTTTAAATGATACCTTTATTATTATTTTTCTTTTTAAGCTAGTTAGTCTTTTATGTTGTATTTATTTATTGTTTTCGTGCGTGTCGCTAGGCAACGTCCACGGACCTCCGAGACGGATGGATAAATTGGCTAGTCATTGTTAGCTACATTAGCCTCTTTAGCAAACCAGTTCGAATACAAACAACACAACTTTACATTGTATTGCACGCACAGCCAGACCGTGCGATCCATAAATTGGTGACCAGAATAAAGTAGCAATGTAATCAAGTGTGTAAGAGCATTTACAATCGACATTAATGGTGCTATCCATTTGTATGGTACGCCAGTACATCCTAGTCGTAAGGTGTAAATCTCCCAGCTTTCTTGCGGCATTTCACGGAGGAACGCCCCCTTTTGGTCGGTCCCACCCGCTCTGAAGAATAATGGTGCGTTTTGTATTCTCTTAGAACCGACTCGGACCTCGGATCTGACGCCACGCCCACACTTCAAGCGTTTTATTATGTTTTGCTCGGTCGTTGGAGGAAAACATGGACGCCACCCGGAAAGTTGTTGTCGCGGTAGCATTGGCAGAGGACCAGGCGCTCCAAAATAAGTAGGCTATAGGCCATAGGCAGAGATACGGACGCAGTAAGGTATTGCAGTAATAGGAGTGATTAAAATTGCCATTTAAACCACCAAAGCGGTCCAAGCACAATGAAAACAGTTCGTACTTCAAGTCACACTAGGCGCAGCCATCTTGAATTCTGTCTCGGAATTTTGCTCGGTCACCACTGAGTTCAACCGAGGTGGCGAGTTCGACGTCCGAGGAAAAGGGGTGTGTTTGTGCGTGTCGCTACGCAACGTCCTCGGAACTCCGAGACGGATGGATAATAAAACGCACCATAAGTCCCGCCTCCGAGCCTCCCGGTTCCCTCGGTCAAATGTCTATCGGAAATAACATGGCGTTTTTGAATGATCGTACATAACAAACTCTGTAGGTGGCGAAGAAGTAAAAAGTGCATCACGTTTTGAACTACACACTTTTTCCATCTAGTTTAAACTGGGGTTTTGGATTGTCAGGCCGTTAAAGTAGTAAATGTTGGTTTGGGCAGGCTGCTGTCATTTTCCTCAGCACAAAAGGCGTGATCAACGGGCAAGGTTCAAACGATTCTGTACGCAATTGGCTGCTTTCTGTCGCTTCCCTCTCGTCATTGTGTTAAACCAGCCAATAGCGCGATTAAATTGCTACTTTATTCTGGTCGCCATCCCATCCCCCAGGGGGAAAAGCCAGCTTGATGATTGGCTCCCACAAAAACGTATCGGAAGCCGAAAGAAATATATTGCTCCTCTCCAGACCCTTCTGCAGGGCAAATTCAAATCACCGGCAGAATGGGCTGGGAGTATAACGGTCGGCCTCACTGAACTCGCTCTACTTTTAGAATAGCGACTGGGACAGACCAAAAGGGGGCGTTCCTCAGTAAAATGCCGCAAGAAAGACGGGAGATTCACACCTTACGACTAGGACGTACCGGCGTACCGGCGTACCATTTGTATGGTACCCCGGTTTTACTATTCACCTTAGAGGTCTATGAGGTCAAGGAGAGATGGATTAGGCTACGTCATTATGGGACGGGGGGTCATCCGAGGTGAAACTTGTGTTCCGAGACGGAATACTAAAAGCAGCAGACTACTAGAAATAAAACTTTCCCCCGTGCGTTTAAACCGTGCTGTTTCACGTAGGCTACATAAACGTGGACAAAGCGGGAACAATTAATAAATAAATTATAATATTATATAATATATAGGTATGTATATAATATAATAAAATATATAATATCACGGCCAAAAGCTGTGTGCGCCTCCGGATGATATTCTGAATTAAAAACTATGTCGGGTTCTCAGACGTCTCTGGTACTTTCACAACAAGTAAAGACTCGTAGTGGGGGTTATCTTGGCAGGAGTCCTGCACGGGTTTGTGTACCTGACGGGTGTACCGCACAATTTCGATGAAACAAGGAAAAAATAATGTAGGTACTCTGTCGGAGACGGGTACTGGTCGGGTCGGACGCCTGAACAGCGCGGGTCGGTCGCGGGTTTTACGATTGCGAGCGAGACTTCTCCGGTGCTGGAAATGTTATTCAGGAGCAGAGGAGTAAACTAAAACTGTCCACAGTGGATGATGTGCTTTTTTTGCACAGCAATCTAAAGCACCACGCCAAACACCAGATCCCCGGCGTTCCATCTAATGTGTCTAATTTTCCTTCGGGTGCGGGTCGGGCGTCGGTATAAATTTATAGTGGGTCTGGTCGGGTGCGGAATGTTATTCTCGGGTACGGGTTTGCAAAATAAGACCCGTGTATTGATTCTCGGCCATGTTGGAGAAGGAATTGGGGGAGGAAACGTTGGCTTTGACTCTCTGCAGTCCATATTGAACTGCAACTTCAGATTGATGTGGAACTGCGAACCGCGACATGAAGGCGAAAGGGATTGTTCCCCGCGGAGTCCCGCTGCCCGCTGCTGAGGCGCTGCCTGCTGCCGAGGCGGTGGTGCCTCGGCACGTACAGCGGGCCTTTGGCGGAAGATAATCGCGGCCTACAATCGCGGGCAACAATCCCTTTCTCCTCCATGTCGCAGTTCAGTCTACTTCAGATTGATGTGGAAGTGGAAGAACCAGAGCCGTCGGAGAACCCGACGGAGTCGTTTCAGATTATATTATGAATAAACGACTGCGTCGGGTACTCGTCTCTGGTCCACATCAATCTGAAGTTGCAGTTCAATCTGAACTTCAGAGAGTTAAAGCCAACGTTTCTTCCCCCAATTCCTTCTCCACCATGGCCGAGAATCAATACACGGATGTCCACCTCGGCTGTTTCCCATTGCAAATTTGCTTCTGCCATGATCTGAGGTTTCTGTTGGTCTAGTTCTCTAGCTAAGCGGTGAAGAAACATGGCGGACATTCTGTTTACATCTTGTACGCAAGCTCCCGCCCCCCTCATCCCTTATTGGTGCACTTACAAATTCGCGGAACCAGTCGTTTGTAGTTCTCGGCCCTTCTAGCAGGCAAGCAAATTTCTACTGATATGACGTCAAACGCATCATTTGACGTCAGGAGAAATGTAAGGAGGACAGCTGTGCCAAGGGAAGACTGGGTTAGACTGAGGGAAGAAAAAACGTTATAATGATAGAACGCCGGTTCTGTATCGGTGAAGTATCCGTAAAAGTACTGGCCACCCGTGACTGAACTCAACTTCCTGGCCATCCGTCAGTCAACTAAAAACTTTCTGCCAGGTCAGGCTGCCACTGCAGTGGCAGACTGACTGTTCACATTTTTACCTTAGTTAAATGCCTACTATTTAACTACTAATTAACTGACACAAATCAGCTGTGCAAGTGTCACATATATTGTTTGCTCAGGTTGCATTTAGATTGTGTTTAGCTAGTTATTACATATTCAGAAAAACATATTCAGTAAGCATATATGTTTGATCAGGTTTTATTGACAATGTTAACAAATTTCTGCTTGTTAACATTGTCATTATTGCTGTAATCATTAGCCTAAATATTTTCTTTAATATGCTTTGTTACAGAAACTGGAAACCAAACATGACTATAGAGATATATGAATTTATTGCTCCACCAACTTAGGCAAAAGGATGGATTCATAGAACCCCTCCAGCAGCCCAAGGTTTGAGGACCAAGACTCGTCAATATCCACTTCCAAGACTAGAGAGTCTTTGGTGGTCCAGGTGACAAAAGCGCACCGCTCTGTCCCAGTGATATGCATCTGCCCCTGCACCTGATGCCAGTATGGGTGTTTTTTTTTTTAGAGAATAATGCCCATCTACATTTTCTAAGAAGAAGTCTTTATTTTTTGAAGACTCTTCAATTGTCAGGCATCGGGCACTGTAAGGACACTTAACCTCGATGATGGATGATTCTCCCACCAAACCGTCTGGTGAAGCGCCCAGCATCCCTGACGGTGCAAGCCAAAGGCCTGACTCGTTGACCTGAACATTTTTGGCCTGCTCAAAGGCCTTGATTCCCTCGATCTCATTCATACGTCCCCACTGGATCGCTGGCAAATGGTCAAGGGATCTGGGGCTTAGCAACATTCCAATGACCGATGGAGCAACACTCCTTCCCCTCAGCAGAGCTGGCAACACGGCGCCAAAATTGCTGGCCGTCAGTCTGCCCTCCCTAAGAGTGTGCCAAAGGTTGCTGGTGCTCTGACCGACAGTGGCAGCTTGCACAGCATCCCGCTGTTGGTCATTGACCATCATTGCAGTCACAATGCCCTGAAGACCCTGGTTCTGGGGCTGGGCAATTATGGACCGCACAGCCAAAGATGTGAGGTCCTCCGGCTCAGCAATGGATCTTCCTGGCTCAGGTTCCTCTTCTGTGGGCTCCCGATCAAGAGGGTGGAATTCAGCCCGAGGAAACAGCTCCTTGAAACGTGACGTTTTCCATCAAGGACAAGGAACACATGTTAGAAAAGCACATAGGACGTTATTATTTTGACTATCCGACCGTAACTTAATTTCAACAGATTCATTAACCCAGCGCAACACTTTTAAAAATAAAAATAAATGAACGGTGACTCCTTTAATCGTTAGGTGGTTTATTTGCAAAGAAAAATAAGGTAATGATTTATTTGGTCAATTCAGTCTTCGTAAACGTCTGATAGACCAATACAGAAATTCTGTGGATCACTTGAATAATAATACATTTTAGACATCCAGGCTATAATATATGCCCCAGGTGGAGCTGTGGAGGCGGGAAAGATGTAGCTGATTGGACCACCCACAGCCGCTACCAATTAGTGTTGGACGCGGCACACGTGTGATCGTTCAAACTCAAGTTAATTTAATGGAATCTTCATGTTGATGTTTGTGTCATGTTCAAATGTATCACACAAATTAGAGAGTGGGCTTCAGAGAACAAACAGAGGCACAAATTATGTTTCCATATTCCCAATGATTTTATTTTTATTTTGATTTCAGGAAGCATCATCCAAATGTGGATTGTGTCATTCTTTCTTAAAAGCAAGAGAAGATGAGATTATAGCAATGAACGTGGCCAGCTGAAAAGTACCTCTGTCTCGTGACCTTGAGGTAATCTCTGAACAATGCCAACAAAAAAAACATTTATTAAATCAAGCAATTTCAGGCAACATTTTTCTTTGCAACATATTCAGAAATCACTGATATAATCATCTTTGACTTTCCCCAAACATTATTATAATCTTTCCCATTCTGAAGACGATTGGATCAGTAGGACAATTTCAGGAGCTTGGTGCTGGTCGTCAGTGACGATACGACCTTTGGCCTCTTAGTAAATCACTTGAGGTGAGGTAGCTGGTGGTAGTGGAGGAGGAGGGGGTGGTGGTGGTGGATGGGTTGGTGGTAAGGAGACTTCCAGCGTCCGTGGTCCTCCTTGGGTTCCCCAACAGGGCCTCCATGGGGCTGGGGGGCCTGCGGATGGGGACCCTCTCAACGGCACTCTGCGAGGAGCTCACGAAGCTCCTGGGCGTGTCGAAGCGAGAGATGGACTTCGGCTCGGCGAAGCCCACCTCCTTAGGCTCCAGTTTAACCAATGATCTGGATGGGAGCAATACAGGGGCTGGGGCGCTGGTGCCACCAACACCACCACCACCAACACAAACACCACCAGTACCGCCACCGCCGCTGCTGAGCCTGACTGTGCTGACGGAGCTGCTGGGGAAGCTGACGGTGCTGCTGCTACCGCGGCTGCCGGGGATGGGCTCCCGCTGTGCGGGGAGCGAACCCTTCAGCGTGACGGTGCTGATGCTACCGCCACACCCGGGGATGGGCTCCCTCTCCTTGGGGAGCGAACCCTTCAGCGTGACGGTGCTGATGCTACCGCCACACCCGGGGATGGGCTCCCTCTCCTTGGGGAGCGAACCCTTCAGTGTGACGGTGCTGATGCTACCGCCACTCCCGGGGATGGGCTCCCTCTCCGTGGGGAGTGAACACTTCGGCGTTTCAACAGAGCCTCCCGCCGTTGGCGTTCCCCTTTGACCGTCGTCTTTGGCGTCCTGGGGTGCCGGATAACATGACATTTGAAGAGATTGAAACCACTTGATTCAGCTGGTATTTCATGGTTTGCATTGACGGCTGAGCACACTAAAGCTCCGTCTCAATGACGTTAATGGCGTCAATAGGCATGGGTCTGTTGTTGGAGGCTGTCTAGGAGGCTTTCGAGGCGCTATAGGCTGCGCTGAACGGGGCTTTTTTAAAGCTGACCTGAAGCAGTCTCTTGTTAATTAGGTCATGTATATTTAATACCTAAACTTATTCTCTTTTCACTCCTTACTTTTTAAGACTTTACGTTTTTCAAAGATGTCTGGCAATATAGTTTCATTATTTTTTCTCAATTTTGGATTGCAATGTATTTGGTTAGCACCTAGCGCATTCAAAAGGTTAGTCTGAAAGTTGAACATCAAAATTTGTCTCAGTCCCGCTTGGCGTTCAGCTGTTTAGCGTGGATGCTCGTCCCATAAGCAATTACATTGCAACACTGCCATGGGCTCTTTTTGAGCTCATCATGGACCTGGGGATTTAGGGATTCACTTATTGTGAAGGTCAACAGAAGGTCATGCAACATCTAAATTCTCCTGTTGAACGAGACTTTACAAATGAGCACCCACCTGCTTCTTGTTCTCCTTGTCAGTGTCACTCCCTGATGAGCCCTGTGTGACAAGCAGAGAACCAATCAAATGCTGTTCAGTAAATTCTATATTTCTATGTTTTTTATCAACCTGATGGTTCGTTCACTCACCTTCTTATCCTTCTTCTTCTTCTCATCGTTGCCACCTTCACTATCACATGAACTTGGTGGACCTTTGTCCTGTAATAATCAAGATGTTTGTTTATCCCACAATAGGTTGCATCACCTCGATTGATTTACTTTTCTTGAAGAATGAGTATTACCTTCTTCTTCTTCTTTTTCTTATCCTTCTTCTTCTTCTTCTTCTTTTTATCCTTATCTTTGCCGCTGTCACTGTCAGATGAACTTGAACTGGAGTCCTGGTGAACACATGAAACATTGCAGCACCAGTCTCCTAAAAATAAAACGCCTTGATGCGTTGATCTGACTAGAATGGATTACCTTCTTCTTCTGCTTCTTCTTCTTCTTTTTCTTCTTCTTTTTCTTCTTATCATCATCACTGCTTGAAGAATCAGAGTCCTGGAGACCAAAAAAGAATTAATTGACGACTTTTCAATCCTGTGGCTTTCACCCCGAAAGTTGACCGGTTCCATTGATAGTCTTCTCCCTTACCTTTGACTTTTCCTTCTTCTTCTTCTTCTTCTTCTTATCCTTCTTCTTCTTCTTCTTTTTCTTCTCATCACAAGAAGAATCAGAGTCAGATGAGGAAGCCTGAATGCGGGGAAACCAACAGAAAAAACCACACACGTGACGTGATGTTCTGACCCCCTCAGGCGCCTGTAAAGGCCAGCGTTAATATTCCACCAACATACGCACATCCTTTTTCTTTTTGTCTTTCTTCTTCTTTTTCTTCTTGTCATCCTCACTGTCAGATGAGTCCTGTAAGAACATCGGGAAATAAATTGGCATTATTTTTTTTCTAATTCCATTATACATTGACTAATTGTAAAGAAAAAAACGTTTTTACATAAAGGCACGTTTAAACACTGTGGATCATTGTGGCTACAAGAAGCAGCATTGCCTATCCATGGACACTGAAGAAACACACCTTCTGCTTCTTCTTCTTCTTCTTCTTCTTTTTGTCATCATCACTGTCTGAGTCAGAGCTGTCGTCCTGAGAGACACAACAACACACTTACACTACCAGTCCTGCAAAAGACGACTGCAGCTGCAAACTCACACGGCCGGAGGTTTAAAGCTCTCACAAAATAAAATAAAATATTAGTTGAATTGCTAATGTCAACTGTAACTCAAAGCAGAAAAAACTTAATGCAGACGCCTCACGAAAGACGATTGAAACATGCCAACTGACCTCCGTAAGTAAGGGCATTTAAGGATGAGAATCTCACCTTCTTTTTCTTCTTTTTCTTATCTTTCTTCTTATCTTTCTTCTTGTCTTTATTCTTCTTATCCTTCTTCTTTTTCTTATCTTTCTTTTTCTTGTTCTTTTTCTTTTTGGAAGACACAGATGAAAGTGGATTGAAGGCACAGAGAATCATGCTGACTTCCTGTTAATAGCTGACATTTAATATTGAAAATATATCCTGTGTGTTTAGACTTCTCACCTCATCATCCTCACTATCAGAGGAGGAGGAAGACGAGGAGGATGAGGAAGAGGAGCTGTCATCAGAAGAGCTGGACTCCTGAAAACACACGTGTCAGTCAGCAGTCAGTCGTAGTTTTCCAGTAACTAATAGACATTTAATAACTGGTAATAGTTAGCATGTTTGCAACACAAAAATGCCTCCTCATTTAACTGTCACTGCTTACAATTTGATATCCAATTGAAAATGTTTAATCTCTTGATTTCTTCAAACTGCTACTTTGCACAAAGTTTAGTCATATCATATTTTTTTCATATATTTGCTCATTATTTAAATGACATTGTGTCCTTTCCTTACTTAATGTAAAATACCAAAAAGTCTTCAGTACTCCACGACTGCCATCTCTTTATTAACTAGCACCACTTACGGCAAGCCTGGGCTCTGACTTATTCATTAATAGATTGAATCCAGTTAGTAAGGGGTGAATATAATTTTATGAATTGAATTGAATTGCATGAAGATGACTAAGGATATGTAGATTATCTGTGCGTGCTGCATATTGTGCACAAGTGGATTATTGTGTATAAAAGGTAAAAGTAACATTGACACTTAAGTCTGAAACACACCTTCACCTTCTTCTTCTTCTTCTTCTTCTTCTTCTTCTTCTTCTTCTTCTTCTTCTTGTCTTCATCACTGTCTGAGTCTGAGCTGTCGTCCTGAGAGACACAACAGTTACACCACGAGTCCTCTCTACAGGCCGACAGACTCTACAGCACCGACTGACACGGCTGGAGACCTAAGGATCAGAGTTATGTTCTCACCTTCTTCTTCTTCTTTTTCTTGTCTTTCTTCTTATCTTTCTTCTTGTCTTTATTCTTCTTATCTTTCTTCTTTTTCTTCTCTTTCTTCTTCTTGTCCTTTAGTTTTTTTTGGAAGACACAGAAGATGAAAGTCTCAGAGAATTACACTGACTTCCTGTTCATAACTGACATTTGATATGGAAAGAGTGTCCTGTGTGTTTGGTGTCCTCACCTCATCATCCTCACTATCAGAGGAGGAAGAAGAGGAGGAGGAGCAGGAGGAAGATGAGGAAGAGGAGCTGTCGTCAGAAGAGCTGGACTTCTGAAATACACATTTGTCAGTTAGCAGATAGTCTTAGTTTTCATTTTAGTGAGCGCATCACCAGTACTACACGACTGCCATCTCTTTATTAACTGGCACCGCTTACAGTAAGCCTGGGCTCTGACTAAGTCATTAATAAGACTTTAACCCAGTTACCTAAGTGGTCATTTGCAAATACTTAAGGGTTCAATTTAACTTAATGAACCGATTGCATTTAATTGAATAGAAGAGCTTCATGCGCTATGTGGTGAACAAGCCACTCTACTGCTGTTTGAGGCCAAATTACAGAGCAATGAGGACCCTGCATAGGCCCCTGTAAAGGCCAGCATTATAGCTAATATTTTAAAAGTCAATATTTGTAATATCTATCACTCACAACATTAAAAATAATATGCATTATTTATTATTACGTAGTGAATTTTTGTGACTATATGTATACATAGTGAATATAGAATAAATGTGCACTGTGCATATTGTGCACAAGTGGATTACTGTGTGTACAGATACAAGTGACATCTACAGTGTATACTAAAGTCAAGACACACACCTTCTTCTTCTTCTTCTTCTTTTTGTCATCATCACTGTCTGAGTCTGAGCCATCGTCCTGAGAGACACAACACAGTTACACCACGAGTCCTAGTCTCTACAGGCCGATAGACTCTATAGCACAGACTGACACGGCTGGAGACTTAAGGATCAGAGGTCAGTTCTCACCTTCTTTTTCTTCTTATCTTTCTTCTTGTCTTTCCCGGCATCATCGTTGTCTGATGAACATGCGCCAGAATCCTGTGGCAAAGAAAATACAATGCATATGGAAATATTATCTCCCCATCACCATAGTTGTCCTGTTCATTTTACCAGTCATTGAACTAACCAATCTATATATGTTACAATCAAACATGGCCACACGTGCCTTCTCCCCCGTCTTCAGAGGGGAAAACTTTACCTTGCTCTCCTTCTTCTTCTTCAACACCTTTGTCTTCTTGTCCTCGTCCTTGGCTGCCTCCCCTTCTCCCTCGTCATCACTCACGTTGCCAGGATCCTGATCCCTTGACTGTGCCTGGACGCCCTCAGCTAGGTTGCCAGACAGTTCATGTGGTCGTCAGTACAGAAAATACATTGTTTTTTTAACCTCCCATTGATTGGACCAGTCAAGGAAAAGCAAAACATACCATAGAGGTCACGTGCCACCGGGCGATCCCGTTTGGGCTTGTTCTCCTTCTTGTCCTAAACAAAGACCATTAATACTGATTATGATTTGATTGTCTGTGTTGTTTTATGCCTTGTCTTTCTCACCTTGCAGTTTGATTGTTATGTCATGTCAATAATATGTAAATTGATATTATTTTATCTTGTACATGTTACGCCTTTATTTGCCTTTCTGTATTGTTATGTTGACACACCACACATGCAAGTACATACCATGTTTGTAGTCTAAATAATTTGGCTACTCTCACTTGAGTCTAAGCAGGACAAGTAAGTACTTGTATGACATAGTTTTTTACAGCTGGAAAGTACCTTGTCTCCATAACAACTTGGTCCTGCAACCTCGTCACCTTTACAAAGACACACACACACACACACACACACACACACACACACACACACACACACACACACACACACACACACACACACACACACACACACACACACACACACACACACACGTGCACACAAACACAGAAAAAACAGGAACCAACATATTTAGTGGTCAGCAGGTACAACAGACTTGACCACTTTCATTCATTCTGAGAGAACACGTTGTGATGAACTTCTCCTTACCAGCAACAGAAACAACAGCAACATTCTCCTCGTCTTCCTGCTGACCGCCCTCCTTCTCCCCCTGCAGGATTAAGCACAATAAGGCTTGTACATCAGAATGCATCATGGGAGCTTCTTTTGGCGATACTCAACAAGAGAGCTCTAGTCCTATAAAACAGTAAACCAATATAAATATACGGTAAGTTAGGCTAACAACAATTTATTGCTGCAAGACACTACGTTTTGTCATGTCTCTCACGCTGTTTCATTTTCAAACCCAACAAATTTTAATTTGTTGGGTTTGAACATAGCTCTAGTCACACCCTTGCATGAACATAACTCATGCATTTCTCGTTTTCCAATTAAAGCAAACGACATATTCACCACGTTAAATCAGGTATATCAGAATGTATGCAAGTCCAGGTTGAGATTAAATATAATGCTAAAAGGAGTGTAGTAATTGTTTGTAGGACCAAGGATGATATGGAAATTAAGTTCCCTACTTTTGATCTATCTGGGGAAGAGCTGGGGGTGTCTCTACTAAATACTTTGGGCACATTATCACTGATACGTTAGAGTGCTCCATGTCCAAGCTAACATGTTGGCAAGAAAATTCCACCACTTTTCTGTTGATTTCAAGATAAACCTGTTTTGAGCATACTACACCCCTCTCTTTACAGCTCCACCCTGGGTGAAGTACACGAAGGAGAGCGTAAGTTGAAAGTGGTGACAATGAGTGTCTTAGGATTCTCCTGAAGAAACCAAGGAGTACCAGAGCCAGTGAGCTTTTCTGTAAACTGGTTCTAACAACCGTCATGGCCCTGTTGAGGAACCTCACCTTTAAGTTTATAAGCAGGCTGGACCGCTCTACAAATTAGATAATTGTTCTGATGACAGATCCAGGCCGTAGCTCTGTCAAGTACACTTCTAAGATCTGGGAACACTGGCATGAGTGCCTTTTTGAGCATTTTATCTTTCCTTTTTATATTTATGTAATGTATTGTTGTATGTAATGTAATGTTTGCCTTGTGGGCCTCAAGCCTGTATTAAAGTTTATAATAATCATTCCAAAAAATGACATTCATTTTATTTTCTGTAGGGATTCTGTCTACTTTGTGTAGAGAGGAAGATATGTTATGTTCCATAAATGTTCCATGCCACATTCTTCAGCAGGCCCAGGCAGAGCTGAACATTGTTGGAGATTTGTTGATGACGGCTGGTTGAAGCAGCCTCACCTGGCTGGACTCTGGCTGTGTGAGGCTGCACAACTGTTACAGGTTTAACCAGTCATCATCACAACACTCAATCTCCTTCATGGCAACATGGAGCACAGGGCAATGTATCATTACCGAGGAGCCAAATGAAAGTCACCTAAGTGGAGGTTACTCCACATAGGTGTTGGCAAGTAATTCATTGGACATTGTCAGACATGGACATTGTTACAAATAGCGTGTCCTTGAATGTTTCTACCTATGTATGTCTAAAACAGTAGGTTCCCTAGAACAGTTTTATAAGGATAGTGGGTCAAATGTCATGTGAAAACGGTCACTGTACAAATATACAGCAGCAGCCAACAGGAGCTTTTACCGCAACATGGCATCTGAAAACTAAGAAAACGTACCTTTTTCTTATCCTCCTTCTTGTCCTTCTTCTTGTCTTTCTTCTTATCTTTCTTCTTATCTTTCTTCTTATCTTTCTTCTTATCCTTCTTCTTTTTATCTTTGTCGCTGTCAGAAGAGGAAGAAGAGGAGGAGGAAGAGGAGGACGAACTGTCTGAAGAGGAAGAGCTGGAGTCCTGAAACACACAAACAATATAATTCAACACACATATTTAAATGATATGTATCTATAAATAGACACAAAGGCGTATTTTTGAATTGTATTTGATTTGAAACTGACAATATGTTCAAATGTAGATTAACTATAGGAAGGAGACAAGCTGGTGTCCTACCAAAGAACATGTTTTTTTGTTCATTGCAGCCAGCTCCTAAATTGATATACACGGATATCACAACTGGTCCGGCCAAATGGGTGAAAAGGATAGATGTTCGAATGATTGCTAAAATCAGTTTGAGTAATAGTTCTTAAGGTTTTATCCTTTTTATTGCAAAGTGATTAAGACAGGAAGGTATGGGAGCTAGAGGGGAAGACATGCAGCAAAGGACCATGGGCAGAAACTAAACCCCGGTTGCTGCGGTAAGGACTGGGCCTTAAAGGTCCCGTGACTTGACACCAGGTGTGGTGTGATTAGCCATTACAAGCTGTTGTGGAGCCGTGGAAATCTGCCCCTCATTAAATCACAGGTGGGCGTGTCCACCCAGATGTGTGACGGATAGATGAGTAACGTTTGCTACAGTCCACTGGGTAGGCTGGTAGACTGATCTATCCAGCACACATCTAGGTGGACACGCCCACCTATGATGTCAGAAGGGGCGGATTTCCAAAACGGCTTGTAACGGCTAATCACACCACACCTGGTGGCATGTCATGGGACCAAAGCTCTCTTTATGAGGTTTTCTAACATTAATGAGTTGGCCTAGCCTGCCTATGGTCCCCCAATGGCTAAAACTTGCATTCGGTGTAAAATGACCACTAGGTATCCTGCCCGCCTTTGAAAAAATGGAATCTCAGGTGCGCTGATTTGGAATGTGGCCCCATATGTCGTCATAAGGGGCCAAGTTACCTCCCCTTTCTCTGCCTTGCCCGCCCAGAGAATTTGTCCCGCAAATGAGACAATGAGCTACGACCGTGCGAGCGCCACATGTGTGTGTGTGTGTGTGATTACACACACTGTAACGTACACTTCTTGTTATTTGGAGAACCGTTCTGCTGTTGGTGTAATGGCGCATAACAAGTCGGTTCTCTGACATCTCTGGTATTTCCACAACGAGACTGCAGTGGGGGTTATCTCAGCCATGGTTGAGAAATGAATTGGGGGAAAGGTAGATTGGCTTTGACTCCCTGAAGAACATGAACGGTGACATGGAGGAGAAAGGGATTGTTGCCCGTGATTGTCTCTCGCCGGAGCCCCGCTGCCCGCTGCAGTGAGGCACCGCCGCGAAGCACCACCGCTGCGGGGCGGCGGTACCTCGGCGCTGCCTGCTGCCCGCTGCCCGCTGCCGAGGCGGTGGTGCCTAGGCGGTGGTGCCTAGGCAGTGTTCAGGGGGCAGCGCCGAGGCTGTGGTGCCTCGGCAGCGGGGCTCCGGCGGGAGACAATCGCAGGCAACAATCTCTTTCTCCTCCATGTCGCGGTTCAGTCTACTTCAGATTGATGCGTAAGTGGAAGAACAAGAGACGGGAACCAGACGCAGTCGTTTGGGATTCATAATATCGTCTGGAGGCGCACACATCTTCTGGCTGTGATAATATATATTAACTGATATAGATATATATGTATAGTATGATATTAGATATGATATTAGATAAAGAGCTCCAGGACTCCCGCCGGAGCACCCGGAGTGTTCTAGAATATGTACAGATCGGGGCCAAAATTTGTGTGCGCCTCGCCATTGCGATACATCCACTGCAAATAGAGCGCATGGTACCATGGCCACACCCCAACCCTCCTCCTTGACCCGCCTCTCTCCTCATTTGCATTAAAGCTACAGACATTGTAACGGCGCGTTTGGGGAAAGCTCAACGTGCGACTGGCTCGTAGTGCCTGTAATTCTGCACCACGGCTGAATTTCGGGAACATCTTCAAATACTGTGTTAGGGGCTCACTAATATCTATATTAAAGCATCCATAATATATGCCATGGGACCTTTAATGGTACGCGCTCTACACGGTAAACCACCGGACTGCCCCCAGTTTGAGTTCCTTGAACCATGAACAAATATACATTTATAATGTCCATAAGCCGGTAGCTGTAGTGACATTTTATCAATTTTCCAAACACTTATAAAATAACGTCATTAACATCTGATCTTATCACCTCTAATATTTAAGGAAATCAATTTAAAAAAGACTGGGCACATGATACCCGGTTCACTCACACTAAGGTGGGGTGACACTCTGACAGAATGGAATATCAGGGTTGCATAAAACTATGACGTGTCCATATCTATACGGTCTCGAAATATGTATTTCTTCATAACGACTACACATCAACACCTCCCTCCAGCCTGGAACCATACCTTCTTCTTCTTCTTCTTCTTCTTTTTCTTCTTCTTTTCATCTTCACTATCAGACGAGGAGGAAGTATCCGAAGAGGAAGACGAGGAGCTAGAATCCTAGGATACAACGATTTATAACACATTCAGTCGTATTAACTAAACAATTATTGGCCGGCGGATGAAATTTAGAGGATAAGCGTTAAAGATCAACCAGCAGGGAACAGGTTGAACCTACAACACCCTTGGAAAAACCAGACTAAACCAGTCCAATCCAAACAAACCTTTAGTTTAAATGATAATTATTCTGCTTTGAATCTATATACAGTACATACCTTCTTCTTCTTTTTCTTCTTCTTCTTATCCTTCTTTTTATCTTTCTTCTTGTCTTTCTTTTTATCTTTTTTCTTGTCTTTCTTCTTTTCCTTTAGGTCATCACCATTGTCTGATGCGCTCAGGTCCAATTCCTAGATAATGAATATTACATTGTTATACTTCTCTACACATACACACATATACACATGGAGGCAGACAGGCAGCTGGATCAAAAGACAGACAGGCGGGCAAGCAAACAGACAGGCAGGCAGAAAGAAGATGAACTGTTGCCTCTTACATCCACATCGATGTCAGATGGTGGCTTTTGACAGATACAGGTTTCGGGGAGGCCTGAAAAAACATTGAAAAAGTTTTCAATGAGGGTTTTGTATGCAAGACTTTTTGAGGTTTGATGGTGCTAGTTAGGGAGATGTCCAGAGGGGTGACCAATCCCCATGTACTTGGTTATCCAGATGTCAAACCCAGGCATGTGACGGCCTTGTAACTTTAAAACTAAATTCAACACAATTTATCCACAACTTAAAATAAAAGCAATACTGTGCACTGTACATCATATTAGTAAATAAATGCAACATACAGCTCATGGAAATGTTAAGACCAATCGCTGCTGTTGCCACTGAGATTTTAAAAGGAAATAGACTGAAGTTGTACATTTCATCAGAGTCATTGTCCTAAGTCTCTATCAAGAGAGACAGAACACGATTGTATTGTTCACTGAAACCTCCCTAGCAGGTATTTAGGAAACGATATGTCTATGCTGGCAACACAAACCAATCTTGACTGATTGACCGAGAGTGAGATAAAACAAGTCAACAAAACCTGCACATGACTACAACTGCTCCAATCAGCCATGTGAACACTAAACACCTATGTTTAATAAGTAACAATGCATTCAATTAACTTTGAATCGGGAGCAATAGTAAGCCACTGAAACTCCCTTCAGACTCACCCCCTAGATACATACAATAGTGTGCTGTGTGAAGTTATGAACATGTAGTAATACTTACACGGCTCACACACCACAACACTGCTCCAGACATACTCCTTCTTCTTTTCTTCTTCTTCTTCTTCTTCTTCTTCTTCTTCTTGTCATCCTACAAGCCGAGCAGAGGAGACTCAGTGTAATTCCTATTTCAATTAAGCCCCAGCCAATGCTGTCGACCGTTCTTTAAGAATGACATGGTTTCCAACTCTTTCTTTTTATTGCTATATTGTTTGTCATATTTGCTCAACAGAAAGGTCTGTACCTTGGGTTAAGATTAAGATACATTGCAACATAAGTACTAACTACAAGGTACTTATTTCATAAACACAAGAATATCAGATATAGTTGCAGTGGGTCTTGTTTATAGTTAAGTACAATCTCGACTTAAGGTTAAACTATGGTAAGCTTTCATCATATTAATTTGTGACACTGTGACACATCAATTGAGACTTTTGGTTGTTGGCTAATCTTCCTCGTTTCGCTGGGGTTGTATTCTCTTGTCTATTGTTTTCCTCAATTATTTTGTTTCTAGTTCAGTCTTTGCAGCACATTGAATTGTGTGTGTAAAAAATGTGATTCACACAAATGGGATAATATGTCATGGATAAATCAAAGTCCATGCCCTAATATGGGGTATTGATTGATGGGAGTTTTCAAAGGCATCTAATAAATCATTAGTGCATCAATGCCGCAGCGATACAAAAAAACACAAACATGCATCTCAATGCATGCATTATTCCTTGTAGCACATGCATTTAGCTGTGTCCGACATTACCTCACTGTCGCTGTCTGACGAGCTGCTTGAGGAGGATGAAGATGAGGAAGAGGAGGAGGAAGAAGAGGAGGAAGAGGAGGACGACGATGAAGACGATGAACTGGAATCCTGTTCAGAAAAAGAGGTTGATGGTGTTTTTATGAATTGTTTTGACCATGGCTGTTCAGTTATGAATCAGCATTTTTAGCAGCAATTGGTTGCACAGGGGACTCTTATTAGGAGCCACACAAACACACCAACCCACACCTTTACACACACCCACCCAAAAGGATTTTTCCAGCAGTTGGGAAATCGAGACACACCCGTGTGACTCGGGTTGGAGTAGCAGATTCTTGGCTTTCTCTACATAGGCTGTTCCTTCTGTCGTACTTGGTCTCAACTCAAGGACTGATGTATATTCAGAGTTTTATATCACCTCACCTCTGCCTAAGATCTTGGGTCTAATATGTGTAACATATATGTAAGCTGAGCTTGGGGAGGGACACATGGTCGTGCCATATCCACAACAGAGGATGATACCATGGCAGAGTTCAAGTTGTCCCAGATCTTTCTTTATTGCTTGACTATGACTAAATTGATTATGTTTCAAGAAATTATTATACCTTCTTCTTTTTCTTTGTCAGCTTCTTCTTTTTCTTCTGCTTCTTACTGACACACTCCTGGTCACTGTCTTCTGAGGACAGAGAGCTGTCTAATGAAAAACCCTGGTAAAAGAATATACAGAAGTCAGAATATAAAGTTGTTGCATCAATTATTGTTCTGTGAATATTGTGTAATAAGTCACAAGTGAGTGAGTCACAGCGACACACAGTTTGAGTAATGGTATAAGGGAGTTTCTAGCCAAAATAGATTTTATTGGAAGAAATAATTAATTAAGCAACCAACTTGAAAATCCATCTCCGGTGTACTCACACATTCTCCATGTTCATGGTTGTGTTTCTCTCCATCCAGGGTGCTGCAAGGGGTCCCGGGATTGGCCAGGGTTTCCATAGAACCTGAGGGGAATCCCTCCAGCCGTAGTCGCCCTCCCAAATCGGGCCCGGCTATAACAAAGCGTTTTGGGGGTCAGATTAAGTTCTGGGTCGATGGTTAGGTTCAGGTTTAGGTTATCAGTTATGACTAACAACACCTTTCACTTTTTACAAAAGCAGACGAGGTGGCTACTTTAGAGACTAGGGCCCACAGTTGGAGATGTCAACTTCCTTGTTTTGCTGAATATCTGAACAATGCAACTAATTGTCATACCGCAGATAAAGTTATGCAAAAAAAAAGTTATACAACGGGCGTTATAAGATTGATCAGAATGAAAAGTGAATAAATAAACATTGATCGTGCTAAACTACAGCAAAAATAGCCAGGTAGAGCAGTCTATCATCTATTGCAGTTCGGCAGTCTATACCACAACCATTATAACACAGAAATCAATAAACTGAGGCAGACTATAATAGCTTCCACGCGTTTGCAATTGACTGTTGAGACGTTCACAACAGACGACAAGCTTACAGAGCAATGCTGTGATCGCCCTTCAATGCCTTCCATTTAATGCTGAATATTGAATATAACATTGCTAGCACTAGTGATAAACAGCTTACATGAGTGTGGATTGGAGTCCATCGGGTGTGTGTTCCTGGTCCAGGCCGACCTCCAGACCTTCTGTCGTGCTACTCACCGCCGTTAGGGAACACAGTGAAGGGACTGTGAGACACATATTTGTAGGCAGGCTGTTTCTCTGTGGGCGTTGGCAGGTAAGACTGGTTTCCCATGCAAATTGGTTGGCACAGAACGTTGTCAAGTTTCAGGTTTTGGATTTGGACTTTGTGACTTTTTCTTTCCGCATAAGTTGTAAAGACAGTACAGACTCATGAATATAAGATACGGGTTGTGGGTCTCAAAGCCGACTTTCTCAACGGAAAAACGGCCTTGCAGAGCAAGCCGCACATTAATTAAAATGTAAGGTCCTGGAGGTAAAAAAAGAAAAAGCATTGTATTTTAATTTCTTAAAGAAAAAGAATAAGGCATTTTACTTATTTCATGTTTGATCTGTTGTAGCTTCGATTTATTTGTTGTAATAAGTTATCAGATAAATCCTAAAGATTGGTCCTCCTTGCCACTCAAACAGACCATTGGCGTCCCCGTGTGGCGCAAACACACCCGACCTGACAGAAAGCGATTACTAATAACGGTTCGACTTGTACCTTCTGCCCTTCCGTACCAAAGTATCTCTAAACGGATGGAAGTTTAACCTTATACCATCCACAAGTTGAACATGGATAAAGGCTTTGTCGTTGTTAGAATAAAGAAAAATAGTTTGAGGGAACTGTCTGTATTTTGGTCTGGTATTTGTGGAGAAAAGCAGCGTTCGCGAGAGAAAGAAACCAGAAGGCTGGTTATTATGTGCGTTTCTGCCGTTGGCCCTTGCTGTTAATGGACAATGAGCGCCACTCGAGGAAAGTAGATCTGACCACTTGAGGTCAGTCTATGCGTCCGATTTAGTGACGTGTCGTCCCCAGAGGAGGACCGTGATGTCCTCGGTTCGGGCTGCAACTTTGGTAGCTGCGCTGTCCTTCAGTCTGGTGCGCGGAGGTGTCCCCAGGTCATGGAAGTCGCC
The DNA here is from genome assembly GCF_902167405.1 of Gadus morhua. Classification (NCBI taxonomy): domain Eukaryota; kingdom Metazoa; phylum Chordata; class Actinopteri; order Gadiformes; family Gadidae; genus Gadus; species Gadus morhua. The sequence goes on from NC_044063.1 coordinate 20,531,284, forward strand.
TTGGCCAGGGTGCGACAATGGAAAGGTAGGCTTACAGTCAATGTTTCCCGTTCTGTTTATTTTTCATAAGGGGAGACAAGCAATGCAGCGACGCAATGACATGATTGACGGGAACAAAAAGTTAGTGTCTGTGTGTACGTGTGTGTGGTGGGAAATTTTGCCTATTCTTATCATAGTAAATATAGTAGGCTAGTGTAATATGATAGGGCATTAGCTTAAAACCCCAGTGTTTCCCCAAGCACTGTATGGTTAGGGCGGCCGCCTTAACAACAATAAGGCCCCGCCTTGACTACCAATGTATAAAAAATATATATATATTTTTTATTTTTCTTTATTATTTGTATTATTCTTTTTAAATAATTATGCATCAACAAAGTACAAAACTCTCGTAGGGAAAGAAAACATATGTCCATCAGGTACATATTTCCATCCGCTCCTTGACCACCTTGACTAAGACATTTTATGGGGGAAATACTGAACCCCCTTTGGTTTACTACGATGTGCTTTAAGCTTTGATAAACCAGCCAACAATAATCCAAAGTAGCTACTCTAATATTAAATTGATCTATATATTTTTTTCTTGATTTTTAATTGTTCATAATCATCAATGCCTGCGTATGGAATAAAGTCGACAACTAGACCCCTGCTTAGTGAAGTCACGTCACAGTCTATCAGATGGACCTGAGACTACACAGGTTTCCCGCAGTTGGTTAATGTGTTGGGGTTTGCCATCAGACCGGGGGAGAGGGGGTCGGGGTGCTACGAAACAACATTGTCAAAATAACAACTGAAACAAGAACAGTTAAAGAATATGTGCAATTTTTACTTTTAAAATATTCAAAACCCTACTTATCTTTTTTTGTTTTTTATGACGACATAGTTAAGGCGGCAGGCCGCCCTGTGGGAAAACCCTGGACTAATTGCCAACTGTCTCAAAATGAATATTCATGACAAATATTGCCATTTAAAAATGCGTACATATATTTTTTTAATCCTTTAGAAAAACCGGGACATTGTGTGTGCGACTGCATGCATGGTCGTGCGTACCTGCATGAATGTGTAATTTATCATATGTATTATGTGTCTGTATAACAGCTCTTAATACAGAAGGACCTACCTCGAAATGCTTTGTGGGCGTGCCCAGCAACATCTTGGCCTGAGGCTACTCAGGTAACCATGACACCCTAGACTTTGTCCCAACCAATAACGTTGGTCAGCACCCCGCCTAAGATCAAGACTCTTCTATTTGGAAATGCAATTGATTTTATTGCATTCCAAATTGTATAGTGTGTTTGTTCATTTGTACTCCCTATCTGTAGAGCTACCCTGGTGTTGACACTGTGTACCATCCTGAGGTGAGTCAACAGAAACGTTAGATAGAGAATCCCCTTCCATGGAGTGTGACCGTTGACTTTCCGCAATCAAATATGTGAATTGGTTGATGATCGGAAGCCAAAGTCCTGTCATTATATTAAGTAGTGATACATTATTTCCCCTCTAATGTGCTTAGCTTAGTGTAGGCTTTGGTTGGCTAATTCTGCTGTTTTCTTTTGATTCTAGCCGGCCAAGCAGGTTTGTATGGGTACACCTATCAGCTACAACCTGACCATTCCTAACAGGTAAGCCTGTGGCTACCATAAATCAATGTACTAAAGGTGAGCGCATAACTATAGACTTATTTAGCAGACGCTTTCTGTCCAGAGCAACTTGTGGTTGGGCTTGATCTATTAATCAAGCTCAATCATCGCTAGATGAGCTGTACTGCTGAATAAATTATATAAATTGACATTAGTTTGAGTCAAATGTTGAAAGTACAAAAACAAGTGTGTGTGTGTGTGTAGTGGTCCATACAGACCCGTGGGTGCGGAGAGTGGAGAGTACTTGTACTGCCCTGCTGAACGATGGCTGAACAACCTGCACGTAAGTCACAGCCATGGCTGCTCGTCATGACAACACTACATGTCTGTTTCTACATGAACGGGGAGACAAAAGCCCCTTTTAGCAAAGATCCTGCAATATTGCCATAAAGAAGATCTGTCTTTATGCTGGCTTTGCGTCATACACAGAACCAAACCAAGCCGGCGTAATGCCGCCCAGCGTGTGTGCTTTTACCTAGCATGCAGAGTGTTGGTCCGTTTCATACAGAGGGCGAGCCTGAATAAAGCCACAGCGCCTCCACCTTGAGCAGGCTGTGTTAGGGGTCAGAAGAGGTTAGACAGAGAGGGAGAGTGCAGTCAACACAGTAAAACGACCCTTTTTCCAGTTAACAGATGTGTTAATAACTATGAAAGCCTACCACAGTAGACTGTTTGCCAGTTTAGAATGAAGCCAACGGATCGTTGATTACTAATATATTAAATGATGATAAATGCCTTATGTGTATGTATTGGTCCAGTGGGTCAGTTTTATGCATATGCTATGTTCCATGAAGGCTTTTTGTTGACATTCTGTCCATTGGATGAGTAATAATATGTGTGTGTGCGTGTCTCGTGCAGCATGGCGCCACCGTGCTGCTTTACCATCCCTGCGCTCCTCTCAGCGAGCGCGTCCGTCTGTCCGTCCTGGCTCGCTCCTGCCTGTCCGACTACATCATCACCCCGCACCCAGAACTCGAACACACGGTGAGACCAATATGAATCCAGACTACAACCCAATCCCCACACTAACCAGATGTTTAGCACGGTCTAGCACGGAGTCTAACCCTTGTCACCACGTTATTCTACCATGCAGAACAACCACAACATAGTGTTTGTCCTAGGATGATACCTCTGTGAATAGGGTCCATTGGAGTTGTACCCTCATGATTTAATAAACAAACTATTACAAACAAACATTAAATGCATATTATTTGTTGATTTGTCGTTTAATTTGATTAGGTCTCAGAAATAACATTAATGTAATTTAACAGCTATTCTTATTCTGGAACTTCTTTCAAAATAAACATTCCATGCTAAGGTAATGACTACTGTATTTATTTGGACCTACTTGGACATATAAGTATTCATACGATAAGTCATGCAAAATTTAGCAAAAAACACACAAGAAATACACAAAGAAAGGCATAGTCTTTGGTGGTGGGAACAAAAGTAACACAAAGTATCTTTGTCTTGTAGCACTATAATAGTCGTTTGTCAAGGCGGTTTCCACAAGTGTCAGTTCGCTTTTTTCTCGCTTGTCCAGCGTGTGGCTTTGGTGTCCTGGGGCCGAACTCTGGAGCTGTCCACTATTCACACCTTCGCTGTTTGTGATTGGCTGGAGGAGGTGGAAGCAGCAGCGAAAGGAACCAATCCGAACGATGTGGTTGCGACCAGGAACTACAATCTTCTGCTGATCAGCCCAGCAGAGCAGAATGCCCTCCCAGCAAAACAATCACACGCCAACACAATGGTAGGTAGGCTGTCCCATACCGACTAATGCTAATGTTTTTTTTGGTCCCTTGCTTAAGAAGAATGCTTTTTCATCTCAGGCCATCCTGGCTAGGTCATTAATAAAGGTTGTGCATGTACTAAAGGGTTCCAATTGTACTCCACAGCTGTCTATTAGGCATTGCTGTGAGCAGAGCCTCTTCAACCCTCTGGTTCAAGGAGAGGAGGCGAGGGGGCAGGGAGGAGGAGGAGGAAGGCGGCCCAGAGGGGCCATCAAGAAGTCGGAGAAGACAGAGACCACGACCAAACATGAGACTTCTCCATCCAAATCCACTCAGACCTTGCAGGCCTCCAGAGCATCGGAGTCCGAACCAAATCCTGGTCTAGTGAAACCAGGGCCAGAGCCGCCCTGGCCCGGTTCCAGAGGCCGTCCTGCGACAACTGTTCTTGGATCAGTTCTTGCAAAAACAACCATGGCTGGACGCCATGGTTCAGATGTAAAAGGGACAGTGGAACACAGGGACAGAGGTTCTGCCGGCCAGAACTCTGCAGAGCAGAAACTGTTGACTGACCTGCCGGACAGGACGGTGAAGAACGGTGAGCGGGTGGCTATGAAACAGAGCCGAGAACCTAAGCTCACACACCCTGTCGGCATCGAGGACAAAAAAATCGCCCACCACAGGGCTTCAACACCCACTCCCACCGCCCCTGAGGACATTGTGGACCCCGACGGCCACATCGCGGCTGGCGTGCTGGGGGGCAAGGGGCAGACCCCGCGCACGGACGAGGCGGTGTGGGCGGCGGGCGCGCTAGGCTTCCTGCTGGTTCTGCTGGCCCTGTCTGTGCTGCACACCCGCCTCTACCGCCAGTGGAGGACCACCCCACCCATGTACTGGCACGACCCCCGGCAGGACTACGACAGCGTGGCTGGTATGTCACGGGGGGACGGGAACCTGCAAGGTCCTCGCCATACCACAATGTGTAACACGCTGGTGTGAATATCGTGGTGCAATATTACAATGATTTTTGAAATGTACTGCGGTTATGTAAATGTGGGATGCGATGTTCTGATTTATTTCATGAAATGTTTGTTTTGGGTGGTTTAATGCTGGGTTCGAGTTTCACAGGTAAAAGAACCTGTGGAAAAGAACAGTTGATGCAAATGATCAATAAGTGGATGCACTACAGCGCCCTCCGTAGGATGATCCCAATAATAAACCTGAGCTAAGGCAAGTTAAAGGGGACATATTATACCAACAGGTGTGAGTGTGATTAGCCTTACAAGCCGTTTTGAGAATCTGCCCGATATGACATCGCAAGTGGGCGTGTCCACCTAGATGTGTGCTGGATAGATCAGTCTACCGGCTTGTAAGGGCAAATCACACTCGCACCTGGTGGTACAGTATGTCCCCTTTAATGGTTTCTAGCTTTAGGGTCGTGGGGAGCTGTGGTGTCCTTAGGCTTGTTTTAAATTATAGTGAAAATACCAAAAGAAAAAAAAAATAGGGAACCATTGAGTGATTTGAGATCTCGGCTGTGGTACACCATAGTTAAGAAGGACATGATCATATTCCTCACATTTTACACTTTCAAAGGTCAGAATGTTTATTATATAACAATATTACAGGAAAGTATTTTAGACAAGTGTTCTAGAAAGTATTCCTATACAATTAGCAAATAATTGAGTCAACCCCACTTTATCTCGGATCATTTTGGGTCCTGATCAGGGTTGGGGCATCACGATATACCATCAGATCAGTGGAGGTATAAACATATGCCCCTGTAGTAAGAATTGTTCTGTCTCTTTCTTTCTGTACACAGATGTGATCCGGAAGAGGCTGAAGATAGCAGACCGGAGGCACAGGAGGAAGTCCTACCAGCCCAGGAGACAAGAGTGTTTGCTCTTACTCAGCTCGGATGAAGAAGACGATGACCAGTAGTTTTTTAAGCGCTGCGTAGAGATGACACTAAGTACTGATTTCTCAGCATTGAATGTTAGGATGCCCCTGCATTTCCATTTAGTACACCGATTGTTAATGACGGTGATGACACTAATTAGTTAAAAAGGCAAGGTCAAGTTAATTGTAGGTACACTTAGCCTTCTCAAAGTTCGGAGCAGTGAATGCCCTCCTTGGCATCTATTGATCAGATTTCTCTTTTGCCTTGCAATTAGTCTAGCCTGGTCCGACCAGACTCTCGTACTTCCTTTCATTTGCACAGAGTCTGGACCCACTCAATTGACTAACGTTAACTCACTTGAAGGCGGGTGTCTGGCCATAACCAATCGCTAACGTTTGGCCAGGTTGTAAACAAACCAAACACCGTGCGTGACGATGTCCGTCAACGAGAGCTGACTTTAACGTCATTGTTCTCAGCGACTCCCTCTGTTCGCTGATTGGAAACACAAAAGAGAAAACCCACTAACACTCCGCAGACCCAGACGTATTACTGAAGGGAAATTAAAATTGAGCGGAAGTACTCGGGCGGGCGGAGCAAGGCTACAATTAGTCAGACGGTCTAAATATTGTATTATGTTTACATAGAAAGGGCTAAAATATTAATGAATAATGGATAAAATCAGAGTTGGTGAAAACCTTCCCGTAATATCCAACACTCCTGGCCTTTGATGCACTAGTTTCTTCATTACACATAGAATCCAATGTGAGTAAGCGTAGGATTGTGTGTAATTTCTTTTTTTTTTGTTTTGTTTTTTACAATGGATGAGCTTAGTAATGATTCAATGCTGTTTTTATATTTCAATTTTTTTTACCTGTGTAGGATTTGCTAGGTGGACGATGTAAGCAACACTGTCAAAACAAAGAGGCTATCAGCTGATAGTACGAACACTAAAGTAGGGTAGGTGGGGTCTGATCGGATCCCTGCGCAGTCTGGCTCGCATCCCGTATGCAACCCGGCACATCGGATCGCCACGTTAATCTGATCTGGGAGCATCAACAACACACGACAGTTAATGCGTCCTGGTGGGAATCCGATAACAAAATTCACTCTGAAATGCCAAATTCACTGGAGTCACACATGGATCTCAGCACACCCTACCTTCCCTGAAAAGTGAAGTTATTAAAAGTTTTTAATACATTTAGTATTTTCTTCAATTTGCAATAACATGATTTGTTTTTATGTGTATCATCACTGCTACTTGTTTTGAATAGAACCATATTCTCAGTAAAGCAGGGTTTAGTTCCACATACAGCCCATTTACAAAGATCAACGTTGTGACGCAGATTTCACAGGGCTGCCTGCATTTATACTTCCCCATCACATCAATGTGAACTCAAGGGTGCACTATTGCATTTCCCTAAATGCACAAAAAGCTAATGTGGAAACACAATCACGAGACAGTCTGCTCGCAAAATATATTAAATATTCTGCTGAAAGCGGCCAATCAGCAAGTTGTTTTTCCAATAAGTGCTGAAGCTTATAACACAACTAACAGGTCCCAGCAGCAGCAAACAAATCAATACAATCATTACATTGTTTTATTATTTTATTACAAATGTACAGCTTATGAGTTTCCATTACGGTTTACCTTTTATTTTTTTTTATTAAGTAATTGTTTTTCTCTACTTTATACAGTTTTAAACATGTTAAAACAACTCTTCTGTGCCTCTCCCAACTTGTAGAGCTGTGAGAACGTAGAGCGTACAGCCCACTGCCAAGGGCTGGACATCGCCTGCTCATCAGTCTGTGTGTATATGCATGCACGCACGCAAATAATAAGCATGGCTTGCTGGTTGCAAGTGTTGGTAGGAATTCATGTACTTGTGGGCGGCTTTGGAGGTGTGTGTGTGTGTGTGTGTGTGTGTGTGTGTGTGTGTGTGTGTGTGTGTGTGTGTGTGTGTGTGTGTGTGTGTGTGTGTGTGTGTGTGTGTGTGTGTGTGAGAAAGAGAATGTATGTTTTGCGCTCTAGTCTGCGTTCTTTGTGTAGCAAGTGTGCGAGACATTGGGCGTGCCACAAGCAAAACATAACATTCTCCTCCTTTGGGGCACCCTACGTAGTGTCCACTAAGGTGTTTTGGGGGGGGTCCAGACCCTGTGCAGGATGGCCTCCCCCTACCGCTGACTGAGATGATTGTAGAGCGATACCTGAATGTGCTTCGGACATTCCCTCCTGCTCTGATCCCAAAGGCCCAGCGCTACGCGCCCCGTGTCCTTTGCACGGCGGAGAACAAAACGCACAGAAATTAAAGTGTCGGGCATGTACGTCGCCCAAAATGTTTCTTAGTAGTGTATTTATCAAACCCCTCGACAGTAAGAAATGATCCCAAGCGCACAGAGGCCGCTACCTCTCTGCTTTGTTCATGCCAGTTTCATGCGCAGAATGAATTGTTCCATTGTAAAAAAAGAAAAAAAGTCATTTTAATGCTCAATGTACAAAAATGCAACTAGGGGACGAGATGGCAGAGGGCAAAGGCAATATTAAACGCACACACGCGCTAGACGATCAAATGCATGGCTGCCTGGGTCCACTGTTTGACTGGAGAACGGGTGCCGAGATCCCACTGCCTGGAGCCTTGGCAAAACACTCTTTAGACATAAATATCTTACAAACATAATCCTAACATATAGCTTAATATAAAATATATCATGAAAAACAGGTTCATATATCCATATACATATATATGGCTCTAGTCTAGAACTCGGGCGACGCTAAATGACAGCTGGCCACTGGCCCCGCTGTGTGTGTTTAGTGTGTTTAGTATGTTTGTGCACCTGTGCGTGTGTGTGTGTGTCTCTTACAGCAGACGGTACAACATGGCTGGAGCCGAGCCAGTCGAACAGGAGATGATGATGTGCAAAGGCAAACCCAATAACGTTGCATTTCACTACAGTCTCTTACGCATGATTTGTATCGACTCGGGAATAAGGGCCGACAACCAATAAGCCGACAAATCGATTCGTCCGACACCCTGTAACAAGGTGTGTGTGTGTGTGTGTGTGTGTGTGTGTGTGTGTGTGTGTGTGTGTGTGTGTGTGTGTGTGTGTGTGTGTGTGTGTGTGTGTGTGTGTGTGTGTGTGTGTGTGTGTGTGTGTGTGTGTGTGTGTGTGTGTGTGTGTGTGTGTGAGAGACCAGACTGAGAAACAGCCCACTGGCTCTTGTGGTCCCCTGTATAGTTGCATGAACAAAGCAAATACACAGATAGTGTAGCGAGGCGCCCGACGCAAAGAACTGAAGCGATCCTACTGTGCCACGGACCACTTAAGGGAATCGGCCCTCGGAGAAGTAAAAACACCCGCAGGCCAACTAGAAGCATGGGTTCAGAGTAGGACAGTTCCTCAGAGGACGACGTCCCCCGTAGGCAGATCGATTGGACCCTTTACGGCCGGTAACAGAAGTGACGGCGATCGTTGACCCCGTGTGAGGCTAAGTGCTGAGCCTTTAATTTAAAAGAGAAAACGAACAAAACACATTGTTTGGGAAATATTGAGCTCCCGATACCGTCTCCCATTGGCAGAGGTTAGAGATGACCGGGTGGGCGGGACTACCGGGAGGGCCCTGATCAACAGTACACTTCCTTCTGTGCCGAGCAACCCAAAAACAAACCTAGCTTGATGGAGCGTGCCCTTTGATTGCGACACTAGAAAGTAAGAAGGCTAACCAGCCTGAGCAGTTGAAGCATTTGAAACATGTGAAAACAATGGTCTGCCAGTGGGCATGTTGAGACGCTCTCCATCTCTTTCATAATAAAGCCGTAAAATCAGACGTCATCAGTGGGTTTCAAGGACATGGACCCAGTCTATAATGAAGCTAATATAGCAGCTCACTACTGTAGTGTACCGGTCTACTGTGTGGCTGAACATTCACTGAAAACATGCAATACAAGGCTGCAGTGTTCAGCGCCGACTGGAGATGCGTGCATGCTGAAGCACGCAAGCCGTCTCTCTGTGTCTATCTTCCCCAGAGCTTTTTCTGTTTAGTCCGTTCACTGTAACTGGCATTCTGGTCTGAAACACAGCGCTGGGACGAGGGGAGGCCGGGTGGGTTGGACTGAGATGACCCCACTGGTCCTGTTAGGTCAGGCAGGTTTGTGTGGTGAACCAAGTGCACACCCCGAAAATAAAATTGTAAAAGGTAAGGAGAATTGATGCCCCTAGGGGCGGTGTGTCATAATGTGTCAAACTGAAAACAAACAATAGTGAGATCCAAGCTCAGGCAACCGTTCAACTCCATTGGCCATTGAAACATCCCAATGTGGCACGGAAGAAACATGACAACAGAAAATACAAATCAATAGAAACATAATACTCATCTGTCACTCGGAAAAGAAAGAGTGCTTGGGAAGTGTCCAGGAGGGCTTCACAGGTTAGTGTGTGTGTGTGTGTCCGTTTCTGCTGATTTAGGATCATAGCCGAGTCAATAAAATTAAACCAAAAAAACGGTTAAATCATGAAAACAAATGTAGGAACATCAACAATACAAAAAGAAAAAAGGCATGAGAAACAACAATAAAGCAAAAATTATTCCAGTGTAAGTGTTTTTTTTTTCTTTTTACAAGTCAGTAATTTTGCTGTCCTTAGTGATCTGGACAAAACAAAAGAAAAGAAAAAATAACAAAATTAAAAGTCGAAAAGAATCAAAGGAATAGTAAAATGAGGAATATGGCCGTTATGCTGTGTTCCCTCTACCAAGGGGGAGGGCGGGGGAGATCTGGAGAATCCATTGATTCTGGTCGTTAAAGTGGGAGGGGGGGGCTTCACGATGTGCAAAGAAACCCTGCCACATCCTGTCTGGACAGCGGGTCAAGAGCATAGAGAAGGACTTGTTTCTGCTGCACTCAATTCACTGGAGACAGAGACAAAGAGAGAAGAGGAGGCATATTCCTCTCGAGGTCCTAAATGGGAGGATATGGTGTATTTATCCCAGGGTGTGTATGTGTGTGTGTCTGTGTGTGTGGTTGCAGAGGGATTGCAGAGGGAAAAGCAATTAAATAAATAAAAAGATCTGCGTTGGACCAATCACGTTGCTCTGAATTGAGTGTATGCCGTGTTCTCCCATGGCGGTTCGAGGCGGTATGGTGCGCGCCACTCCCGGGGTCCACCGCAACAACATTCACCCACCATTGCAAACGCTGGCGCCTCAATAGGAACCCCCCGGCCCCCAGCTCTCTCGCTCCCCTGTTTCTGACTTGGTCAAAATATTTCTACATCTCTTCACAGGGACTCTTCTGGCTCTTTCCTTTGGCTTTCTCGTCCCCCCAACCCCCTCCCTCCATGTAGCGCCCTCTACATCAGTCCCCTCTCGGTCCTCCATCGCGTCTCCTCCAGTCTGCCTCTGGACCCGCACCTTGTAATCATGCACCTGTCCTCCCTCACACCCACTCCAGCCGTCTATCTGTCCATCCCCTCACACCCCCTACCTCCTCTCTCTCTCTCTCTCTTTCTCTCTCTCTCTCACTCACTCTCCCTCACTCTGTCTCTCTCTCTCTCTCTCTCTCTCACTCTCTCCCCATGCGCGTGTCACTGCTTCTTCTCCCGGGTGGTGATGGTGACCAGCTGCTTGGCAGCCTTGGCAATGTCATAAGCGCACTGGATGACCTGCTGCGTGAGGAGCTGGTAGTCCACGGCCGGGGCCCCTGGGTCCACGGGGGCCGCCTTGCGGCACTCCACCTGCAGCCGGGAGGCGCTGGAGGCCAGAAGCCGCAGGGAGCAGTGGACCGCCTCCAGGGCCGGACGCTGGGGAGGACGGCGAGGGGTAAGGTGGAGGTCAAGGTTTCATGATCACTCGGCAGCATGCATTGTGTACGGCTCTGGAGGAGACGGCGTTTCTCGCGGCCCGCAGCGCTAACACGACAGCTAACAGTCAGGAGGCGGTGTCATGCCAAATTTGTACCGGTTGCCAAATTTGTACCGGGCGCGTCATCCATACCTAATCCATTCCAAACCTGCCTGGCAACAGATGATCGCGTCGTCCGTTGCCTGGCAACGGACGATCGCGTCGAATGACGTGAAAGGTTCACGAACATTCGCAAACCTTCAAGCTCGTTCATTCGCACTTGTATGTTATCTGTATTGTACTATTTCGTCTTTGACCTGCTTTAAACACTCGGTTTACTTGCTAAATTTGATTAAACAATTAAATACAATACAAATATAAAGTAAAAACAAGTGTTATCTAGCGATCCGTTTTCTGTATTATGTTATTTCGTCTTTGGCAACATGAGCGCGAATGTTTTTTGAAACCCGCTTTAAACACTCAGTTTTACTAGCTAAATTTGATTAAACAATTAAATACAATACAAATATAAAGTAAAAACAAGTGTTATCTAGCGATCCGTTATTTGTATTATGTTATTTCGTCTTTGGCAACATGAGCGCAAATGTTTTTTGAAACCTGCCCGGCAACGGACAACCCTTACGTAATCAGTTGTCCGTTGCCTGGCAACGGACAACCCTTACGTAATCAGTTGTCCGTTGCCTGGCAATGGACAACTGTTGACGTGCCCGGTACAAATTTGGCACCCGGTACAAATTTGGCATGACAGCGGCAGCTCAATGGGAACACGCATGGAAATCAAAAGAGAACCGAGAGGTTCCAGACTAATACGCATGGGCAAATTGGTTTGACAACGTCATGCAAACATTAAAACACACAATGAACAAAGAAGAAACAGAGCTACGAAGGGAGGTGAGTGTCTGTGGTCACAGCCATTTATAAAGATAGTGACCAGTGTTGCTACGAATACAATAAACAGATGAAGCAGAATTAAACAGTGGATAAGCGAGACGATCTCACACTAAGAAGTTTTTAGCAGTCGACTTAATTAAATTAATTATAACTATGAATAATTAAGTGCACTGTAATCATAAAATATTTAAGAACATAAATAATGCTAACCAGCTTTCTTTATAGTGTCATAGATTGGGTTTATATTTGAATCGGAAGCTATCAAAACTATTTTCGATTACAATACTTAAATCGTTTGATTGAATACCTGATTGAAACAGTCCAAATGACATGAAGAGCAGAGAAGAGGCCGTCGCGCAGGAGGTGAAAAGCAAATCAAACTAAAGAGAGATGGGTGCACTTACTTTTGGGAAGAGCGAGGCCATCTCAGTGACGGCAGAGTGGATCTTCTCTGAGCACGGGACAAAGCTGGGGGGGGACAGAGAGAGGGGGCTTGCTGTGACCTCAACAGTTGGTGTAACTGGCCGATTCATGTACTCCGCTGCATTGGAGCGACTGTCAAAACACATCACGCCTTGCAGTAATGCTTGATCCAAATCTGGGGGAACACACGGGTATTCCGGCAAATTTTGATCACTCGGCCTCTGCATGCTTCTGCGTGATTTCTTCCGAGGCGCGTGGACACAATGCAACAATGTTTTTCAATTTGAAAAACGTGTACACTAAGGTTGATTTATCTGCGGGTAGATCACCAAATAAAAATGCACCACCTTTTCCCCAACAAATCTGGTGACCTTGGGGTGGCCTTGATTCTGCCGATTCTTGGCTGTGTTGCTGACAACCAAGCACGTAAAAGGCCTTCCCGTATTAACAACAAGGTGCGGTTAACGTGTGTTGAGCTGTCTGACCAGGCGCCTAACAAGGTGTGTGCGGGCGCGGCGGGTACCTGTCGTGTTTCCCCTCCTGCGCGGCCCTCAGCAGCTCCTGGATGTTCTTGGTCACCTGCTCCGTCTTCAGGATGACGTCCTCCGTGCACGGCAGGGTGGGGTCGGGCTCCGCTGCGTCGCCCGCCCCACCCTCTTCAGAGTCCCCGCGCCCGTCGTCCTCGCTGCTGCGACCCATGCTGCACACACACACACACACACACACACACACACACACTTAACTTATTGATAATAAAAAAGAAAATATTAAATAGAGTACGCCTTTCTGTAAATAAGTGGCGAGCGAGGGAGCAGGTAGCTGGACGGCTAAAGCGTCCCATAGTTAACGCTGGGATTTCCCTTGATTCTGACCTCAGGGACACGTCGTAGACCTGCGTGTTGTCGTAGTCGCTGTCCGTACCGCTGCCGTGCCTCTCCAACCTGGAGCCCTGTGGAGAGAGACGGCAAGCGACAGGCTCACTCCTCACGTCCTCACGCACGTGAGCGTGTCTTCCTGAAATGCCGTCTTTCCATGTGCGTGGGCCTGCCATGTCCAAACGGGCGGCCCGCCGAGCGCTGGTTTATACCATATCACATCAGGGGTCTACCCACACGCGTCACCGGAGATACTCCCACGGGTCTTCTGAGCAGAGGGAGCGCTACCCGATTGGCTTCAACTGGAATAAACCAGGCCACACGCAGTGCCCTTTAACACACGGCAGAGTAATGGCAGGGGGGGGGGCTCTCTGAACCTGAGTCTCAGGTGCTAATTGTATGGGAGGTAATGGGAAAGACTTAATGACAGCTATGGTCATTGTTGGCCCATTATAAATTGAATGCCATAACAAAAAATCATTGAGGCAAAGTTTGATTTGCACATAATTACTTGAGCAGACGGAAAAAGAGATTTGCAAATTGTATTTATTTATTTATGCTTGGGAGCGATGGTCGTTAAGAAGAAAACACAGGTATAAACAAAGGGATCTTAAAAGGACTACTTTGCGGATTTGCAACCGGCTGTGTGTCATTACAACGTGGGTAGCATATGCAAACAAACAGCGGTTAACTCTCCACTCAGACCTCCCCGCTACCGTTGGAGTTACATGACGCTGCAATGGCCAATGAAGCGGAGATTTGGTTGCTGGATGGATGTTAACCTTTCTACATTTGCATACACTACCCACATGCAATGACACAAAGACTGGTTGAGAATCATCAATGTTGTCCCTTTCAGAAGATTAATATGAAAGCATAGCCCACCGTGTATCTGCTGCCTATCTCTGAGGAGGCAGACAGGTGATGACCCCCATAGGGTGAAGGACCACCAGGGACCTTCCTTGTCTGGAGAGAACGGCACAGGGAAGAAAAGGGAAGAAGAACTTCTGTGGTCACACACACTATCCAAAATGCTCAATGGCAGTGCAGTGAAACCCAATATTAACAGCTACACTGATATACAGTGCGGCTTATTTCCCTAAATGTGTAATGCAGTAAACAGTGGTTGTGCAGCAGAATAACAACATTAGGAGAATGGAAGACATTTCAGACAAACAAATAGCGTTTTCCCATTATCACTTTTGGCTGTGCCGAGCCGGGCAATAAGAGTAGAGCGTTGTGGTGACATCGACTCAAGAACAGTGCGTCATCAGTTAAAGTCCCTGTCCACACCATGCGGGAGGCTTTTAATAGTATCTGTTGCGTTTTCAGAAAGTTTTGCATCTACACGATAACTGTTTTCCTCGTCCACCCAGAAACTAACGAGTGAAAATGGTGTAGTAAGTATGCCAGGCCAGTAGGAGGCGGTATCAACTTCTGTTCAAATATGCAAAAAAAAAAGATGAAAACCACAAGCCAGCTTTCTACTCCAGCATGTCACCATCGTTTTCAAATAGTTACTGTTCAGCCTGTCCACATGGCGCCATAAGGGCTGCGTTTTCAAAACAACTGAAAAAGACAGTTTTAAAAGTCTCAGTTTTCAGGCCACATAACCTCCGTTGCCATGTGGACACAAGGCAAAACCGCAGAAATACGTGGTTCTAAAATCTCCAGAGTCATTGGACGGGGCCAAAGACACACCATCAAGTGGGGTGTATGGAAAGAAAAATGCTGCCGTGCCGAGTCGAACCAGGCCAGTATAGTATAGTGGAAAAACGCCAGAGTGCATCCACCTGAATGTTCCATCATGGATGTACAGTGAAGAACTAGGACCAGCTAGGCGGAAAAGATACATACAAACGGTAAAAGAGTAGACGGAACAGCGATGAAATTTGGTTGTACTCATTGGATGGACGTGCAAACAAATGTGTGAGACAGTTTTCTGGGTGGTCGAAAGCTTTATTTAGCAATGACATTGATTGCTAAATAATGACAAATGTGAGAAAGTGGCCAGATTCTGCCTGCGTGTGTCAGCATTCCTGTAGAGAGAGTGAAAGGAACATGCTTCTCTATGTTTGGCTTTTGGCTGGAAACATGACTTTGAACCCAACAAGAGTTGTTAGCAGGCCAGCAACTATCATATGAACACAGCGTTGTCTGCCAACATTTTAGCATTGTGCAGAAGCTGGTCCAATTAACATAGAAACCTGAAAACCCTCCCAAGCGTTGTGCATGTATCATAGTTGCATCGGTATCCAGCGTCTCAATACTAAAGAGTGTTCCAACCGGCCAGGAGGACAGCAGAGTGAGCTGCAAGTTAAAAACAAACGTTACAAAAGGAAGGTGAAAGGGGCATACTACAATGACCCATTATCCACCGGTCGACCTGGTGTGAACACGTCATGCGCCGGCTCAGTGTGGATCTGAAGGCATAGCGATGGGTGTCATGGTGCGTGCTGGCATGGTGCGAGTACTATGCTTTTAGATGTGAACCGGATGCATGCAGGAGTGCACGTCTCAGGGGCGGAGGGGGGGGGGAAGAGGAGGGTTAGATGCAGGTGGGGAAGAGGAGAGTGACCAGGAGGAAGGAGAGAGACAGGTCGACCCGTCTGGCCCCCAGAGAGTCAGTGGTGGAAGGGGGGGCGCCCGCGGGCACTAAACGAGGAGCCCCAGGAGCAAAGAGCGAGAGACACTTACGCTAGCTGTGTTGAGGGGCTGCAGGCGGGCTAGATGAGCGTCCAGGGCTGGGGGGCCGTGTGCCTTGGGGCCAGGGGCGGCCCCGGGCTCGTACATGGAGAAGGCCTGGCGGTCCCTCCGGTGGGGGTGGGGTTGGGAGTAAAGCCCTGCGGGGTCCCCGCCGGACCCTACACCGCCCATCCCTCCACCACCTCCACCACCTCCTCCTCCTCCTAACCCTGCCTTGGTCCCACCCCCAGACCAGTGGCCTCCTCCGCCACCACCCGGACCCCCGTGGCCGGCGGGCCCCCCAGCCTGCTGGCCCACCCGCAGCGAACTGTTCTCCGTCTGCATCCGTGTGATCTACGGGAGGAAGGAGGAGTATGGGGGGGGGGGGGGGGGGGGGTCAGGGTTGAAGGGATGGACATGGGCGGGTGGAAGGCAAGGGGAGGGAATGACAATGGGTGAGGAGGGAGGGAGGGAGGGAGGGAGGGGGGAGGGAGGGGGATGTAAACCAGGTGATCAAGGACAAGCATCCACTGACACAGTATGGGGGGTGGGGAGCGGGGGTGGGGGGGTGGGGGGGGGGCAGAACAGGGGGGCAGCAGAGTTGGTAACCCTTCGGTGCTGCCCCAACAACATGGCCGGTCTCTGTGATTTCCCGCCACCAGGCAACGGATCTCGTTCACATCAAGGCATGGGAGGGTAGGGAGTAGTAGGGGGAGCTCGGCTAGCTTACATGCCGTTATTAGAGCTGAGGCCTGAGAAATGGTTGGGGGAAGGGGGGGGAGGCTACATACATATGTTGCTATATGGAGGAGGGTGGGTTAGGGCACCGGGGGTGCTGGTTGGGTTAGGGGAGTAATGGCACCCTGCACCAAAGTAGTGTCCTCTTAGTGAACAGCCTTGACAATGAAACACAGCAAACTCTGAACAGATTGTGTGGAAAAGTTCTGCCCGACAGATAAGGTGTTTGGCTCACGTTCTTTGGTGGATCAGACCTGCGAACCAGAGGCCATGAAGGCACAACACAGGCAGTAGGTACACAGAGTCAAGGCTGAGCAGAGCATCACGATGGACAATGAGGTCAGTATGTCGGTGAAACACGATGGAACACTGGGGAGGATTGTAAGCGTTGACCCTCACTGCGGTTATTAAGTTAATCAAGCGTCCATTATGTAGACCCCTGTGTGTGTGGCAGCCAAAACCACTTTGACTTGTAGGAAGCCAAGTTATTTTGGCCGACCCGATCTGTATATCTGCAGTCAATTCGCCTCATAGGCTTCTTTGGTTTGTTCTTACTTTGAACCAAAATGATACAAATAGCGGCAGACACAGAAACAAATCCAACAGCAATGAAACTAGGATGGTGAGATTCTAGCTAAAAGTGAGAAAAACTCAGTGTTTTCAATTCTCAACATCTTGTCAAGCCCTATTCTATTCCTTCTATTCTTTCTATTTTCTTTCCTCCCTCCCTCTCTCTCTGCCTCCCTCCTTCGCGTCCTACCTCCTTTTGGAGTCTCCGGAGCTCTTCACTCAGGTTGTTGTTGACCTTCATCAGCTGCTGGACCTTGGCTTCTGAGGAGGCCAGGGCCTTCTTCACCTCCAGGTACTCCTGCAGGGTGATGGGGCCGTCCGACAGGTCTGACGAGTCCATGCTCTGAGCGGCCGGGGAGGAAAAGTAACAGATATCAGTGGGGAGCAACATGATGGTGCCTGTGCAGCTCACATTAATGTGTGGGTGAACCCCTGTTTCAGCGCAATTCAAACACTGAGTCAAAAATCACAAAGTTGGCGTGGGTCGCAACCATGGCGATAACACGCCCCCGTCCGTCCTAAAACTTTAAACTCATCGTGTTTGAAATCCAGCTGAAAAACAGTGGGTTGACTGGCTCTTTAGAGGAATATGAAACATGCGCCAACGTGTGTGATCCCTCCCGCCGCACCATTGGTGGAAAATAAAAGCCCAGTGTTCTGAGACCAAATCTGTCAATGTCTTCCCCTCCTCTAGCCACATCAACGCGGGCATGAATTAATCCCCACAAATCAAGGCTCTATTCACTTGGGGACAAAAGGAGCTTAGTTCTAAGAGAGATGCATCGGAGGGTTTTAGGACAGGGATTTCTGCCCCTCACACACGTTTCAGTTTTCTCCATCCATGCTCGCTACTCATCCTTATGCCCAGCCCGTTACTGTGGCAGCAGCGTGCTCAGACAGTCAGAGCTTGCTTCCCCTCCGGTTTTCACTTACTCACTGTTTTTATGATCCCTTTTTATCTTTCTCATAATGGAAGAGAAGAAATGTTTCACGGGAGCTTTGTTGCAATCACATCTCTATGTGTATATGTTTTTAATCAAGGTATAACAATAGGTTTAGTTAGATACATTGAAATACGAGTATTAAGTATTAACTATATACTTTTTATACGTTCCATTTGCATTTGTAATCGAGACTTTCCAAACCCACCAGTAATCCTTCACCCTCTCCCGCTCCATGAACAATGTCTCTATGAGCTCATCCCAGAATAACTGATGATGTCAGCCAGGAGCTATGCGGCAGTCCCAACTGTAGCTGATCCCTGCAAAGCATGCTGGGACAGGCAGGCAGTGGGGAAGAGAGGCAGAGTAGCTCCAGCCGCTGCTACTTTCGCTCTTGAACAGAATCCAGAGGCTCAGGGCGATGGCTTACATTGTGTAAAGTTGCCACATTATCAAAGTAAATAGCAGCTAGTCCTTGTATTGTCTCTGTGTGTGTGGGCATGTTTGAATATCCAGGCCAATGGCTGCGACTCTCACTTTGTCTCAACCCTCAACATATGCCACTGCACAAAATGTGTGGGTGTGTGTGTGTGGATGTCGAGCATTGGTTTGCTTCTGAATTTCCGTTTTCATTTTTTATTTTCGAAAGCCCGCTGTTGTTTACCTTGGCTCGGTTGTTGCGCTGGGTATTGTTGTTGTTCTGGGCGGTCAGCTCGCTGTCCGTGTCTTCGTCGGAGGCCACGCTGTCGTAGTCGTGCTGGTCGTCGTCGTCGTCGATGCCCAGGTCCAGTGGGTCTGCGGGGTCATGGGTCAAAAGGATGACGAAATGTGTATTGAGACCAGCTGAAGACTACCTCAGTCCGTCCCTCCGGTATTTAAAGACACGTTGCACCCGGCTGCATCACGTGTATGAGGATATTATAGCATACGAAACAACGGAATCGGCGTGTCCCTTTTGCATTAACATTCGAGTGACCATTAAAATGGTACTTTAGAGAATGTGGGTACATTCCGTTCCCTGCAGATGTCACATTGGATGAATCGCTTACGAGTCCAAATAAAAAACCTGGGTCTGGTCTGCTTAACCTTCCTCCCTGACACTGTGCTGCTAAATCCGATGGCCTTTCGTCGCCAACTTTCGGTTTGCAAATTTTCTACCCTTTTAAACTCAAGTTTTTCCCCCCTGAAACCCGAGCCATACACTTTTATCATTATCATATCGTATCATTAGCGTGGGTTGAGTGTATGAGAAAGCCGGTGTGTGCGCTTGTATATGTGTGTGTGTGTGTGTGTGTGTGTGTGTGTTTGTGTGCGTGTGGCCTCACCAGTGGGGCTGCTGAGACCCTTCCCCTGCTGTCTCCTCTTGGCGTCGCTCAGGATGTCGATGATGAGCGTGGCAAACTCTCGCGCGTTGAATCGGGCCAACTTCTGACGACCCTGAGGGACACCAAAGGAGGAAGAGAGCCAGAGCGTGAGAAGGACAGACAAACAGAGGAGAAAAACACAGAAAGAGAGGGGGAGAGAGAGGAAGAGGGAGAGAAAGAGAGAGTGAGTGTGAAAGTGAGAAATAGAGCGAGGAAGACGGAGATAGAGCAAGAGGGAGAGAGAGAGAGAGGACTTAAAACACCCACACGTGTGGAAACAGGCGCAATTCGACCATAAAAAATAAGCTGTAGGTTATGTCATGAGTTGTGCAGTCGAGAGGCATTGCAGCGGGAGCCAGGCCCACAGAGTTTGCCTTGCCCCCCCCGGTCTGTGGGCCTGGCTCTGCCGCTGCTGTGGTCACCAGGCATGAGCTGTGGAAAAAACATGTCATACCGAGACACACACACACACACACACGTTAAAACACACACATAAGCTGCACCGTGCAATTACATCATCCCCGCTGCTGTTTAAATAAGAACGGTCCGTTTGAATCCATGCACCAAACCGTACGACGGGATTGCACGTTTATTCATACTGCATTGTTTTGCACGAGGACCACAAAGAGGAGCACAGAGTCGCTACTTAAAGAGGGTGTGGGGTTCCAGCTCGCCCAACACAAACAGTCTCCAACTCCAATCAGAGCGTTGTCAACAAAGAAGCTCAGCCAGTGCGGGCCGACGTTTACACTAATGAGCCAAACAGCTGAGGGCCGAGAGCGGGGGAACGAGAGAGATGATAAACACCGTTGGACAACATCTTTGGCCGTCCCTCGTACAGTGCCGTCCATTACGCGCTCATTGCAACCCATTCTTTACATCAACCAAGGCTGGAAGCCATCGCTCTTTATTCACAAGCACCGCAACTTCACAAGTGATCTAATTGTTTGCTGTTGCACGCTCCACTCGTCGACTCTTTCAGACTCTGCCATCAGAAGCAGAGTGGGGGATGGAAGGGGTGTTCCTGCATACGCCTCAACATGCATCTGGATGGGATTGCTGCGGTGTGTTGTTGTGTTTTGTGTGTGGTTACCTGGTTCCGTGTGGCGGAGTACTCGGGGTTGACCGGTAGGAAAGGCACCGCGCTGCGTTCTGTGACCAGGGTGCTGTGGTTCTGAGTCGTCAGCCACACTGGAGAGAGACACACACACGTATCTTAAGAATGTGTGTGTTTTGGATACAGAAACATAGCCTTGACACTGGCAGCTCAATGCCCAGTCCAAACCTTCATGCATGCAAGCAGGCTTATTTTAAGGAAAAGGAATTTATCAAACTTTCAGGTTGTGAAATTGTTGGGTGTGGGTGTGTGTGTGTGTGTGTGTGTGTGTCTGTGTGTGTGTGTGTGTGTGTGTGTGTGTGTGTGTGTGTGTGTGTGTTTCCCTCTTACCTACCTGGTGTGCCTTTGGCAAAAAGTACACATCATCTTAAGATGAAGAAAATAATGAAAGATGAGGGAGGGAGAGGGACACAGGAGGAGGAGAAAAGAAACTCGGGAATTCCTGAAAGGCTTCCTCATCTGCGCACACACGTTCGTCTTGCACTCTTCCCTCTCCTCCTTGTGCCTCCTCTCTATATGCATTCCATCTTTCATGTGTCCGTCCCTCCCCTCCACTAACCTTTATCTATCTTTAGCTTCCCACACTGTGCGCACACTTAAATACAAGTATCATCAGCGATATGTTTTTGTGTATCATGGTCTTGAACTCTGGTTTGGACCTTGTGTGTGTTTTTTTGTCGAGTAGACGGTCATACCATGAAGATTGGAGAGAAATGTATCTGTTCTTTGATCGAGGCAAGAGATATGAAGATGGGTTCAGACAGCAAAAAAGGCCAGGTGAGATATGTTTGAGTTGAGGGGAAAGAGCGAGGGCAAGAGTGAGAGACTCACCGGCATCGTTCTCTCTGCGATCCACCTCATCATAGACATCCATGGCCAGCTCCTCAAACAGCCTGTTGTTCAGCTGTCCAACACACACAGCACATGCCAGACTCATTTAACACCAATCACTTAGGGAGAGACCATACCGACATTACAGTGTGTGGACACTTGACACACACTTGACACATACAGCAGCATTTCAGTCGGATTACCCTTGAAGACATTTTTAAAGTGAGACATAACGAAATTAAAATGCCTTCGGATGCAGCTGCTTGCAGAAGCTTTGAACAAGGCCGACCCTTTTACAAATTAGAGTTAGGAGAGTTAGGAGTGTTGATCGTTATCCAGACATGTTATTTTAATTATAATTTTTTTAACCCGACAATTGGCTGAGTAGAACTATTGATCTGGAGCCCCGAGCTCCTACTCACCGCCTGCAGCTTCTTCTTGGCAGCCTTGGCCAGTTCAGAGAGGTCCAGGCTGAGAGAGAGAAACACACACAGTGAGTCAGAGGGGTGCCAGAAAGGAAGAGGGAGAGAGAGAGAGAGAGAGGGAAAGAGAGAGAGCGGGCGAGCGAGAGAGAGAGAGAGCAGCAGTAGCAGGTAGAGGGAGGAAGAGAGTTATGCAGGAAGGAGAGGGTGGGATGGAGGGAGGAAGATTAGGCGGGAAAGTGATCAAATGAGCGAGCGTGGTGAGTAAGGGGGGGGGGGGGGGGGGGGGGGGGGGGGGGTATGGATGAAACAGTTGATGACTATACAACACAGTTGAGATCTGTCACTTGATTGCATTGCGAGACAGTCAGGCTGCTAAACATACAGGGATACAGACTTCCTTTATATTCAATGAATTCACAAGTGGGGAGGGTTTCACATGGACACGTTGGGTAAGTCTGTGTGAGCGCAAACGCTTCCCTGAACTCATGTTTCAAATCTCTCAATGTGTGTTTGTGTGACACCGTCATGGAAATCGAGACTTTACCTTACTCCTTCACCCATGGATGCCGATGGCAGCACATTGTGCAAGACTGTTTCTTTCTCAAATTTTGTTGGAACACATATAATACATGTATTCCATCATTCAATATACATGTAATAAAGATTGTTGTGGAGAAAGGAGATTTCCATTTTTTTCCAATATTTATTTGGGATGGAACAGTAAAATACGCATCACGATTGCAGAGAGTCGCTCATTCTATTTTCCTCACCGCTATCAAGTTTAATCTACCACACTTTCCATCTTTCCTTGTGAAACCGATGGCTAAAAGGTTGAGGGATCAGAGGACACAATGGGGGAACTCTATGGGAGAGGATGACAGGAAGTGGAAGGGAGAAGCATTCCGGTGGACCAAGGGAGTGAGTAGGAAAGTGAAAGCAAAGATACCTCTGTGTTGGGCACTTAGGACGAGCCCTGGCTCCACCAAGCGTGGCAAAGATGGAGAGAACAGGAAACAAGTGAGCAAAGGTAAAAGAGAGGGTGTGAGAGAGAAAAATAAAAAACAGGTACAGTGGCCACATGAACACTGATTCAAAATGTATTGTATTTTTTTAAAGAGATACCATTCACCAGAACAGAACAGTGAAGAGGAAGAGAGTTAGACAGGCCATTAAATAACAAATCAATAGTGAGTCACGCTAGCTTTGTCCGACATTTCCAAATTGGAAGAGTTTGATTAATCAAGCGTGAATTTGAAGTACCAATTCATGCTTTCAAATTGAATTCAACATGTGCACATTTATTTTGAAATGGATAGCCTCAAGCAATATCACACTTGATTTACCAAACAACCTTAGTTTACGCCTTGGTTCATTCTGTATAATCAAGAACCTCCCCAAGAATTGTTCCAACTCTTTAGCTTAGACTGCAGAAACTACTTTACACAGCTTTCAGAACAACAACAGCCAGCTTGGCCTTTCTCCCCCTTTTTTACTCTTATGGGGGGAAGGTTAACAAATACGAATGTGCCACCTACTGGATAAACAATTAAATGCAACAGACACATCTATTGATGCATTTACACAAGCAAAGGAAAAGGTTGCAGAAGGGGCACTATTTTGGTCGGTCTAATCCAATTACGTGTCTAGGATTATAATAAAACTGTTATTTTTGTATTAATACATTTTTGTATTAATAATTACTGAAAACTGGCAAAGAATTCTATCATAAATAGTTACATGGACAATCCACATTAGTCAATCCTGATTTTACTAGTGACAATTTAGCAAAACTGGCAAAATATCAAAGCGTACCAAATTGGCATTTGAATACCAATAATAATACAATTTAGTAAAAATATCCCAGATGGTACAACGAATGCCAGAAATAGGCAAACAAGCCTTGATCCTAGCCCACATGCCCATTTTCTGGAGGGAAGAGATTCTTCTTCATGCAAACACACCACAGCACTCTCATGCATCTCAGGCTAGAAAGTGAAGCATACACACACACACTCAATGACCCCACAAGCGGCATTGCGGTACGCACCTGTCTGCCATCTGTGGAATGATATAGTGGCCATTCTTGTGATCTGTAGGAAGACACCAACATAATATTGATGCAAAAAAGACAAGAAAATAGAATGCAGCTAAATGAAAAATAACAAAACTAAAGACAATTCCATATGAGACAACACAAAGAGCATGCACTTGAAGAGAACACAACAAACAAAAATAGGCTAGAATGAACTATAATCAAATAAACACACAAGCAGTGAAGGCAGCCAGGCGCGTGGAGGTCGTCAACATTGTTTTAGAGAGGAGAATGGTGTACATTCTGAGGCAGCCACCATATAATTTGGGCCTGAGGAATTCTGCCTTGAGCCGAGAGCTGCGGAGAGCTGCTGCGGTGGCTCACCTGGGCGTCGGCCACACAGGTAGAAGGCCAGCCTGTCAGTCAGCTCGTATTGGCACTCCACCAGCCGCTCTGCCAGCTCGATCTGGCCTGCTTGCCTGGAAGACAGACACAGACACAGACACACACACAGACAATGAATAACTGGAAACCACCTCAGTAATAGCTTTTATTTATCCAAACGACCGACCAAACAATGAGTTTTGTGCAAGTCAGAATAATCAACTCTCGGAAAAATGTACATTACACATTTCCATTGGTGTCAAGTTCTAATCGTCACCTTTCAGGTGTTATTTCCTAGAACGGGCTGTAAAGATTCTGTTTCTGAAGCATCAAATTAATTAACACAATGTGTCGCAGTTTGTCCCCAGAAAGCAAGCTTATCAGATGGTGTTCATCACCAACTGAAAAACAATTACACTGTCCCAAACCATATGTGAATGATGTTTTTTATTTGGCCAGGCCATCCTTGCAGAAGGGATTATTAATATAAATGGGTTTAGAACTGGATAAATAAAGGATAAATAACTGTATTAACCATCCCTAGCCCTTATGACTGTGTGCAGCTCTTGGTTCCCTAGTGTTCTGCGGCCGCCGTGCCCGGGACACGTACCTGGCGAAGTCCATGGGCGTGCGCCCGTGGAGGTCGGGCGCGCCGGGGTCCGCCCCGTACACCACCAGCAGCTCTGCCTGCAGGATCTGGCCCGCCTTTGCTGCCACGTGGAGGGGTGTGGTGCCTTTCTCCTGGAGCACACGCAATTAAAGAGGGGCCGACGCAGACATAAACACACCACCACAAACACACACACACACACACACACACACACACACACACACACACACACACAAACAAACAAAACAATGTCAGCAGAAGCCTGGAGGGGGGGGGTCTGGGTAAGGTATGGCACTGTGCGGCCCATTGTTTAGATGGCGTGTGTCAGCCGGTGAGGGACGCCGAGGTGCTGACCGGGTGGAAGAAGTTGGCCTGGGCTCCGAGGGAGAGCAGCCTCAGACACGTCTCCAAGCTCCCTGTCCGCACGCTGGAGTGGAGTTGCTGGAGCGGGAAAGGAAATAAAGAGAGGGCGATACGTGGATCGTGAGTAAGGGATGGGTGGGCGGATCAAGAGACAGAGTTGACACACAAGAGGAACGCGAGAGGAGAGGATATGTTAAAGAGAGACACACGCGAGAGAGAGAGACACACGCGAGAGAGAGAGAGAGAGAGAGAGACACACGAGAGAGAGAGAGAGAGAGAGAGAGAGAGAGAGAGAGAGAGAGAGAGAGAGAGAGAGAGAGAGAGAGAGAGAGAGAGAGAGAGAGAGAGAGAGAGAGAGAGAGAGAGAGAGAGAGAGAGAGAGAGAGAGAGAGAGAGAGAGAGAGAGAGAGAGAGAGAGAGAGAGAGAGAGAGAGAGAGAGAGAGAGAGAGAGAGAGAGAGAGACCATGGAGTACTTTAGACCTTCCTGCTATGTCATTCACAACCCCCGGAGTGCTCTAGCAAATGTGTGCGCAAGCTCTGTGTGCGCACGCTCTCTGTGTGTGCGTGCATGTGTGTATGATTACACACATGTTACAATCAACGTCAACATCTCTAGGTGACAAAGTTTTACGCGCAGCTCAGCATGTCCTGCGACTCCACTGCACTCTACTTCAACTGCAGCCGTAGTCGCTCAGCCCCGTGACCTTTGACCGCTGGAAGCCGGGACGCTCACCTTGCTGAGGTCCTTGGTTGTGACGCCGTCGTCGTCGCGGCAGGGAAGCTTGTGGACGAAGGACAGCATCTGGTACTTGGATCTGATGAACTCAGACTTGGTGGGACTGGATGGGTTGGTGGAAGGGAGGAGTGAAGAAGAAGAGTTATTGGACCAGAAACCATGATTACGTTCCACATGTATGTATGCATGCATGCATGTGTGTATGGGGAAGACCTAGACATCTGTTGAACAGTAAGCAGTGCCTTAAAGGGGGCACCCATAGGGGCAGAAAGGGGGAATGAGTGGGGTTATTAGGAGGCTTTTGGAGAAGTTAATATGTAGCCTCAAGGGAATACTCTGCTGCTGAGAATGAGGCAAGGACAAATTCTATCCTCTGTGATGGGTAGCAGTTTTGTTGCTATGATAAGAAATATATAATAAAAAATGAATGAACCCTGCCGAGGCTAGTTGATAGGGGAGGAGGCTCCTATTTCTCAGAACTTGTGAGTAATTTGGCCAGTTCGCAGCATGTGGCCTGTAGACGGACTCACTGGACTTTGTCCTGGGGGTTGGGTTTCCTACGGCCGCTCTGCACCTGAGCAGGGTCCAGCAGACTGTGCTCCCATATGGAGTTAGCCCCATTACTGGCCAGGGTCTGCACCATCTGAAACACACACACACACACACACACACACACACACACACACACACACACACACACACACACACACACACACACACACACAGACACACAGACACACACACACACACACACACACGTTAAATGCAGAACTCCACGCTCACTTCACAACATAACCATCTACATGGAAGGACTATTTAAGCCCTGGTCCCCTGCAATGGAACCGTTAGTAGAACAACCATAGGGACCAGGGAAAATATATCAAATGATATGCTAGAAATTAATAGGCTCCTAGTTTCAGCAGCATAATAGAGGATGCACCGAATCTAACTCCTCCTTGACTGCTTGAGAACACTGAAAATGTATTTATTGGCACAGTAGTCATCAAAGGCGAACGCTGCTCCCCGGACAACGGCGTGCCCTCCTTACCTGGAGCAGTGCAGGGGGCCAGCCGCTGTGCCGCAGGTGTTTCACGATGGAGATGTGTCGGCCCAGACTGCGGTGGACCGAGCAGCACTCATCACAGATAAGAACCCCTCGGTTGATGCTGGTCCAGCCCGGGTCTGAGTGCCAGAGTGACACACACACACACACACACACACACACACACACACACACACACACACACACACACACACACACACACACCAAGTGACAGTTAGAGGGAGAAATACAGATCGAAGAAATTACTTAAGTTGGTACATTTAAAAAAAACTGACTTGTACGACAGCAAGTGGAATTTATTAAACAGTGTAGTCGTACAGTCATGTAGTCATCGAAATGCCCCAAATGCAATGTGAAGACCGCTAAAGAACAAGACCAGCATAATTCTACTTGTTTTGTACTGCCAACTCCCTTATTGAAAATGACCAAATGCGACACTCCTGATCACAAGTAGGTCTGGCAAACTGCAGTTAATTACCGTGATACACTCTAATGGTTAGCCTGAAACGCCACACAGAAAGTAAATTAGCACTTGGGTTCCATTCACTTCACAGAACCCAAGAGATGCATGGGCAGATTGGTTTGTTCATTTCTCCAAGTGGCTGCCCATGTTTCAGTAGAAGGTTTAAGCAAATATGATGGACAAATGATGTTAGCCAGACGGGCAGAGCGTGGGCATCATTGTCTGTTTTGGAGTCGTCGCGGAAGATGTCAGCAGCAAGGACAACCCAGCTTGGCCATGGCCCTGTCCGTTAGGATGTGAGTGGGACACACTGATTCCTCTAATAGCAGCGTTCACCGCAGGACATCACTGTGACTGACACTCAAAGTGCATGCACTGCACGACCACAATCACTGGCTATGGGAGGAAAGAAAGAGTGAAATTACCAAAATGACCATACCCCGGCATCCTGAAAACACAGGCCAAAGGCTTAATCCTTCTATACACCTCATTCATTGTAATATTTTTTGTATTGTATTTACCTGCACTATTTGGAACCCATAGTGCTGACATATGACAATGCGTGTGCGGACTGTGGAGTTGATAGTGAATAATGCAAAACATTTGTGAGTTAATAGCTATTTTGCAAGTAACAATTCCCCTCCGATCACAGGTCCCCCTCCGAGGACTGAGAATCAGGTGACCTTTCCACACAATGATACAGCATTCAAGTCAAAAAACATTTTCAAAATAACGTGCCAGGGGGCGTGAGTCGGTGCTGTTGAGCAAATGGAAATATGGGTATTATTCTGTTCGAGAGCAGCACCGCTGTCATACATGCATACGTTTGAAGAAATCCACACATACAGAAAGACACAGAGTCAACTCTGACCTTTAATCAGTAATAAGCAGCATGGTAAACCTAATGGTGCCTTGCTGGCTGCGTGAAAATGTCAGACCTGCTGTTCTCCTACAGTCGTTGCACTTGTCTAAAAGTTTCCCTTACTCCATTTGATTGTTATTTTGCCTGTTCGGAACGGCATATGGGAAGGAGATTACGATACTGGGGGTCGGGCGACATCAGAGGTTTGATTTAATTTTTGTATTTCCTAGAAATGGAAAGGGACGCTTGGCCCTGTGTTAGTAGAAGAGTGTGTGCCACATACAGAAAGAAGGTAGGAAGGTAAGAAAGGAAATAAGGAAGGAAGATTAGACAAGGCAAGGAAGAAAGGAAGGAAGCAACAAAAGTTATGAAGGCAAGGGAAGGAAGACAATGCTTGTGAGACACAGCCATAGACTAGTCATACAGTCTGGTCGTGTTTTGGCCTGAGGAGCCTGATGTGATGAGCTGCTGACACAATGTACAATTAACAAACAACACATGCGTGTGCACAGCAACATGCGTGCGTACACACATCAGTTGTTGGCGTTATTCTTACACTGGGATAAAACCAGAGGGGTTTACAGCATGACTATAGCTAAAACTGTGCTCTTTTAGCCGGCCGAGGAGAAAGCACTAAATGGTTTTCATAGAGACTCGTTGCCAGTTGGGAGTACCACCAGCCTGTAAGCTCTAAAAGGCTGGTCTACAACCAGGCAATTCCTTAATCTGTGATAAATATAAAAAAGTGTCCCTATAGGATATAGCCCGGCTATCCTGCTAGATCAATGTTACGGCTTAACCATTAAAGCCTTTCATTACGGTATGTATATTATTGGATGCAGAATGTTGGTAGGTTTGTCTTCGTTTTTTGTACACAAAAAGATGTGGCATAAACCACATCTAGTTGTGCATTTTGGATTAATTCACAATGAAATATGGCCAATTGGCCATCATTATCACAAAAGGCTAAAGCTATGAAATTTTACACAGGAAAAGAATGTATCCATATTAGCATCCATACCAAACTCCCACACTGCTCTTGACCACTGATTTTTCAATTCACAGACAGGCTTTGTCCTTCAAGATCTTTCAATACAGCAATGCTACTATTCACATAGCTATGCGTTTTTTTGTTTTGACAAGAGTGCAAGCCAGCAATCAGCAAAAAGGGCTACCAGGAGTTGACAGAATATTCATGAAATGCTTTCAGTAGAAACTAACATCTACACACACAATATCTTCATACCACATTACCCTACATCCAAAAATCGGCCTACTCCCTAGCCCAATTATAGACTACAATATAACCCTTTAGGCGTTATATTTTTATCCCATTGTTATTTAATCTTAGGGTCACAGTATCACTACTTTCAAATCATAGTTCCTTAGAAGCTTCTCAAATTTAGAAAACAAATCAAGTTTAGTGCAGGCTTCTATGTCTGGTAAGTTTGCACAGGAATATCTTTCACTGACACAACTTGTGTTGTCACAGGTGGCGATATTTCAATTCAAAGATTTTGCCTATCAGCGTGGTACAATGTGTGCTAGTGCTACATTATAAGCTCTGCATCCACTCTGCACGACACAAGTCCTCCCAAGGCATGTCTATTACTGGGAGCATCCAAAGTCTTTTCTAGCCATGGCGTTCTTCTGCTGGGTGTGGTGACAAGAGAGGTGGGCTGTCACTTGAGGCTAGGTCAGCATTGTGTTGGGTGTAAATATGACTGTGTGCATGCATGTCATCCAGAGGAGGTTATGTGCACCAACTCTAG
Organism: Gadus morhua; assembly: GCF_902167405.1. Taxonomy (NCBI): domain Eukaryota; kingdom Metazoa; phylum Chordata; class Actinopteri; order Gadiformes; family Gadidae; genus Gadus; species Gadus morhua. Next base: position 20,561,548 of record NC_044063.1, read on the forward strand.
ATTAAAGAGGGCCATAACCAATAGACCCGTCAACAGCAGCAGTTAACAAAAGTAGGTTGGTCGGTTTGTGCTGAATCAGTTTATTCTATAACAGGCAGCAAAGGATATACAGCTGCACTTTGAAACATGATGTGGCTTCTTGTGTTCAATATTTACTATCAAAGAATGACTGAGATGTGATAGGATATGACCGTGGCAGAAAGGTAAGTACGAAGCAGAGTAGGTCGGGTCATAAATACATGAATTAAGGCTGAAGGATAATCACATTGAAACGACTGCGCACATAGGAACGCATACACACTCCCGACATGGGGAGCAGCTGGAGATAGAAGGGCGGCTGCTATAACCCAGATTTATGCAAACACACAAACATTTACCATGATTTAGCCCATTTCTATTTGTCAGCACCAATGGAATGGGTACAACAATGTTCTGGCATTCAGAAATAGGGGCAGACAAACGCGCATAGTATAGTAACAATAAATATTACTGTTTTCATCACTTAAATCACTCATAAAATGTTATATGACGTCATACCACTATTTACCCAGCCTACTAGTAGTGGCTGTCACTTCGCCTCTGCTTCTCTGTCCTGTTGATTCTAATGTGGGGCAAAACAATAAAAAAAAACTCCGACCGTCCTCGGTAATAGTTGGTGGACGGACGGGCAATCATCATTCTATGGGACAACAAGGGCGTGTTGTGTCAAGGGTTTAGCTGTACAAGGATGACCGTTTCGCTTCACCCACTAGCAAAAGTTAGCTACGCTGTTAGCTACTAGACCGCTAACCTCAGAGCGGTACGGGCGAGAGTGAAGAGCCCGTGTCGTAGTGTAACTCACATAGCGAAGTTAGTGTCCAAACGGAGCTTTATAAATACTATTACTCATGAACGTACTTAGAAAAACTGCATCGAAACCATTCAATTGCCACTGAGGCTACGCTAACGTCCTGGAAGCGTCCGCTAGTCGTTGATATCAAAACAAGTGTCGCCGCTGCCTGGCGGCGGTAGCCGAGACAGCCACACATATGCCACTCAAACTTATCATTGCAGCAATATTGTCATTCTATCAATACTTTCAGCTTTCTACTTACACACATATCTGCTTGATGTAGCAAACCCCTGAGCTACCAGCTACATGTTTTTCTCACAGACTAGTATACGCCTGTTTCATACTGTTTATTTTAGGCCTAACCGACGCCTGGGAACCCTGGCCGTTTTCCTGATCCCAGGATCCGGCTGACGATGACAGCAACCACGGGCCTCAGAGCCGCACACTGTCGCCCTGCCAGCGCATTGTTCCAGGGGATGGTTTTTAGCATTTCGTACCTGGAGCGCTGCAGTCGGCGCAGACCTCCGTCCTTTGGAGCTTCCTGGACATCTCGAAAAAATGCTCCAGTCGGGAAGCGGCTGCTCAAGAGGTGAATAGTCGAAATGATGACGGGTGTTTGTCCTTCTTCCCCGAACACCGACGTCTGCCGTTGCAAGCCCTGAATCCCCGGAAGCCGGGCGATGGGGGTATGATTTCCCAGACCTAACTAGTTTCCCGTTTTTTCGCAGCCACGCCGTCCACCGTCAGTACCGAACCCCCTCTGGACAGTCGGTGGTTGAAGGCTCATATCGAGGGAATAAATCAGGGTAGTGCGGTGAGTGGTTAGAAGTGTGCGCTGCATGGAGAGACAGGCAGCGACGCTCTCTACCTGTCAGTTTCCGCACACACACCCTTGCCCCCCCGCCCCCATCCCTTCGCTCAACAGGGGGGGAATGGCAACCCCCCCAAAATGTTTTCGTTGATTAAATCATCACGTTTCATTTTTGTAATGATACTGGTATTAAATACATAGTCATCGCCTTGGATACCTGGTTTAGAGACAATTATTTTTTTAAGATTTCACTTTTAAAAACTATTAGATAAGTAGGCCTAACCATTGTGCACAAATATATATAGGTCCAAGTATGCCAATTTATTTATTTTAACAATTGAAATGAATAGGCCTATATACACCTATTAACTATCATGATGGGCTTTAATCCGACAACCGGTCTATTAATTTACATTTTGTGCAATAGGGCTATTTATAATAATTTCGCCGTTGGCATGGCTTTTATTTCCGTATTTCTGGATGGAAATTTGGAAGCAGTGCGTTATAATGTTAACCAACTGCTGGTCCGCGATTGGCTGAGTGCGTGTGTTTCGTGGCGGGCTGTCATCCCAGACTCACAGCAGCGCGTTTCAGTCAGTCACCGTTGTGAGGGGAGGAGAGGGCAGATGCTGGTGGCATAGCTGATCGGGATAGGTGGTTCAAAGGAGGAAGATATAGGGTGGCAAGAGGTGGAGGTATTGAGGAGATAATGGTGCAGTTATGTGGCAATCAGTAGTGGGGATCGTCTCTCCGTGCAGTGACTGACGACAAGGCTATACCTACGCCTTTGGCATCAAGCAGGATAAAGGATGGTTATGTTATAGCGTTAGGCTTGACAACAGAGTAGCGTGCACATCGTCCGCGGATACTGAAAGTAAAGAGACATATAAAGGCAAACTATGTTCGCAAGATGATTTCTGCCAAGAAAACTCCGGAGAAGAGTCGTTATCCTATCCACTATTTAGTGTGGCACAGCAAGCATCGGCAGCTGGAGAAAGAGCTTTCAGCGAATGAGCAGGTGAGAGAGAAAAAAAAATTAAGAATATAATATCAGCAGTGGCCTATATCTTATTTATTGACGTTTAAAGGGTGTGGGTCGTGCAATATTCTTTGTGATTTGGCTGGTATTAAGGTGCTATCAAACACTTATTAAAAACTAAGGACAAATAAAAGACGCTTCCCAGTTCCCAAAAATAGAGAAATAAAGGTATGTTTAAGCACACAAGCATACAATTGTATTGAATAATAGGCTATTATTTTCGGGTCATCAGTTGACAACATCTTTGAGCCCCAGTTCTATACCTATTTATTTTGCAGTTGGGTTAAAATAAACAGCCTACTTCTACTTTAATATATAAAAGAAAATGCAGCTATCTTCAGAAGCGGTGTAGCCCCGTATATATTCTGAACAACAAATGTTTGTATGATGTGTATTGTTCAGTGAGTGTGTATGTTGGGAGTGAGCCACGGTGCTCCTTGTATGCTTCAATGCAACCTCCTTTCCCTTCCCCACCGGCACCTAAACCTTTAGTGAGTGGGTGAGACAATGCAGATACTGTAGCATGTGGGCGAAACACTGGCTACAAACCCAGTCCCCACAGTTATGAAGTCATTAAGGTCTTGTACTGGGTGAGCTCTCAAACAAGCCACTTGTCATACCCTTGAGGTATGGTCAGATATTCTCACCCACCGGTGAGAGTGGGAGGACTGTCGCTCCCGAGTCTGTGTGATGATGCGAGGGTGAGGTTCCATATGACAGAGCTCCATCGCGATGACGACACAAGGGCGATCTGCACAATGCTGGATCCTACCGTGCTCCTAAGCGTGCCGGTGTGTGTGATTGTGTGTCGTACGATAGGGATCTTTTTGTCAGTGCAAGAATGGTGCAATTACATTGAGACCACCATCACAAGCAGAGGTGTGCATGGAACTATGTCATGCAAGAATCACACTCTTACACACGACACACATTTTGCGCAAGCATGAGTCGCACACACACAGACACACACACAAACATACAAGCATGAACACAAACATACAAACACACACACACAAGCACACACACACACACACACACACACACACACACACACACACACACACACACACACACACACACACACACACAACATTCTCAATGTTGAGAGTTAGGATGTAAATTAACAAATTCAATATCATCTCAAGGTGTTTTAAAGCAGATGAGATGTTATGATTTCAAATGAGACAGTGTCACAAAGCAGGGGTGACATATTTTTGAAGCAACATGGCTGACCAAATCCTGCCCTGCTTTCGTTCTGCAGTAGCCCGACTCTTCATTTGTAAAGTCACTCACTGTGAGTAGATACTGCTTCTGCTGGTTGCTTCTGTTGTTCCTTCCTTGGCCTAAAAGACCCTCACTAGCATGGCGGATTCACAGTGACATAACCTGTCTTGCTGTTTGGGCAGCATGTTGTTACCCAAGCATTGAGGAAAGCTAACACCAAGAATAAAGCAGAAGCCAATGATCACAATGTTTACAAGAGAATGTAACAAAATCCCCCCTGTGGAAATAGTATTTATAGTATAGTAAGTTAAGATTACTTTGAGCAGTTAGGGTTTTCAAGTCAAGCGTATGAGGAATGATGGGAATGTAATTTATTGATGGTGTGTTCATTTTTATTTTTGCATTATCATGTTGCATTATTTATGCAATTAAAATTAGGATTTTTTTTTGTCTAGGGGGCTTAGTGCAATAAAAACAAAGTTGTACGTGTCCAGAAAACTCCCAGGTTTTATAATTTTCAATATCTTTCTTGCATCGAAAAATCATTCAAATGATCTAGCATTAATATATTCATGGCTCTTGTGTTACGGCCGGTCTTGTTTCGTATTTGGGCGATAAGACTCACAGTGTCTAGAATCAATTATACATCATTTCCTTAATCTAAATTCTACTCATCCTTAAATAATGATCTTGAGAGGGATAGCAAAAAGGCAAGGGAGATAATAAGAGACATCAGATAGGGAAAGAGAGGCTGAGGGTGAGCGGGAGAGATTGAAGGGACATTTGCAATCTCTCCCCAGGGGCATTGTTCCACCTGCTTTTTATGCTAGCTAGCCCCACATAAACTCTCGCCCTCTACGTCCAAATACACGTCACACTTCACCTGGTTTGATTGCAGAGGAGATGAAGTCCTAAGGAGGCAGGTATTAAACTCCAGGAGAGGAACAACATATCCACTACACTTCTTCTTTCTCTTATGGTCTCAGATCTCTCAGAGCTGATTGGTAATGACAGAAAAAAACTCACATTCATGCATATACATCATGCACGCACGCACACACGCACGCACGCACACACACACACACACCACACACACACACACACACACACACACACACACACACACACACACACACACACACACACACACACACACACACACACATCCAGGTGCAATCACACACACAGAAACACTCATGCATATGCAATCACACATACACTCTTTTTGCATTTAGTGATATACATGAATGTACAAGTCCTAATTGTCACAGTTTGGCATCTGTTTAATAACAATGCAGCATGTCTCACAAGCTGAAATATATATTACCTCCCAGAAGCTCGTACCCTGCAAATATTGGAGTTGTCATCACGGCCCTATCAGATCTTGCATCTAATTGGACGTGGCATAGTATATTTCAGGCAGCAAACTGTGTGCCCTCTGGCTAAGATGTGCTATCGACTTGCTAACCTGTGACAGCACATCACACCCTTCTCATCGCTCATTTATCCAGGGCTTTCAGCCGGTCCTGTAGCCACATGCGTACACACCTACACACACACGCACACACACACACACACACACACACACACACTTAAACACACTCAAACAGACACACCACAAACATGCACACAAAAAGCGTTAAGATCACACACACACAGATCATTTCCTAGTTATATAGATATGTTTGTCATCTTGCTTCTGTTGTATGCTTTACAATGTTTGCACAGAAAGGACACAACAAATCTTGGCCTTGGGAGAAAGTTGCATACGATTATTTGTGAGGACTGCAGGCATTGGGGAAGACAGGGTATAGCGCAGGGGGGTGTTGGTGGGGGGGAAGAGGGGATGCTATGGAGGGGCGGGGGTGGAGCAGGGTGGATAATACGCTTTCAAGCCTGATCCTGTTGATCAATGCTATTTAAAGTTGTGACAGTTGATGGATGGAGGATAGAACCTGCCGTCACTTGGCTGGCAGGCACGCACACACGCACTTACGCACACACACACACACACGCGCACGCACACACACACACACACACACACACACGCGCATGCACGCACGCACACGCACACACACACACACAAACACAGGCATGCACGCACAAACACACACACACACACACACACACACACACACACACACACACACACACACACACACACACACACACACACACACAACACAAACAACATATTTCAGTATGAGAAGGAGACAGAATATGCTCAATGGTAATGACCCGTAAAAGTTATGTTGCTTAGATGTAGCAGTGGCATGGCCACCGGCTCCAGTCTTATCCTCAGCAAAAGGAGATCCCGACAGAAACTCACTACCCCCCTGCCAGATCACATGAGCATTATGCACCCCATGCACGATGTCTATTGATCGGTCCATCGCTGACAATGTGGATATTTGGAGCAATAGCTGTTATGTTAGGTTATGTCCTTGCCTCGAAAAACACAAGTCTATTACTATTTTTTATATAGCGTGCTACTGCTGTCCATAGCTGTGAAAACAGGAGCCGAGTTCCTGTTTGCTAGGCTGGCATCCATTCCACCTGGGACTCAGAGGGACCTGAGAACACTGAGTCCTTAGGGAATCCCATTTTCCACAGGCAGCACGTCTTTGAGCTACACATGTGATCAATACTTTGCAAGTAGGATAGAGTATGTGTGTGTGGGTGTGGGTCAGCGGCGGGATGTAGGTGTGTGTGTGTGTGTGTGTGTGTGTTTGTGTGTGTGTGTGAGATGGTGTGTTTGTGTGAGTCTATGTGTGTGCGGTGATGGGTGTGTGGGCGTGTGAGTGTGTCAGTGGCTTGTGAGTGTTTGTGTTTGCCCGAGGGCGTTTGTGTGTGTTTTAAAGAAAGAAAGCGAAAAAAAAATGCTTTGACTGCAGACTGGGTGGAATAATTGTTATATTGGTTATCAATGTTGAGAGAGAGAGAGAGAGAGAGAGAGAGAGAGAGAGAGAGAGAGAGAGAATATGAAAGAGAAGAGAAGGAGAGAGAGAGAGAACCTGTCGAGAGATACTGTAGACACAGAAAGAGGAACATCAAATTGAGGCTAAATGAGAAGGTGGCCCAGGTGAGCTGAAGACAGAGAGACGAGGTAGAGACAGAAGAACACAGATGGGCTGCGGTGACACGAGGAGAATGATAGGGGTTTGATATTTGAAGAAGACAGAAGATCTCCAGAAAAATGAAAGCGTGGGAGATCTTCGCCATTGAAGTATACCATCAATATATATTTCCGTGAGTCAACCTTTTAATGATCCAACGATTGAATGTGGGAGAGAAAAGAGTAAAATGGAGACGAAGAGGAGTGCCAGCGGAGAAATAACTAGATTTACAGCGAGCACAGGGTCTGTGTCTGTGGCCGCCCCAATGTTAGACAACATAAAGGCACAATGAGATTGAAAATGAACAGGGGCCTTGTAAAGACCAGTGGTCTGCCGAACAGAGACAGGAAATGAAATAAAAATACACCCTCTCTTTCCATCTCTCTGGTTCTTTCTCCAAATCTCGTTTTCTCTCCGCCAGTTTTTTTGGTCACATGTCTGCACTTCGTCTGTTTATCTTTGCTTGCTCTCCATCCCTCTATTTTTCTCCCTCCTGTTTCCTCAATGCCATTTACCTCTCCTTTTTTTGGTCAGTCTGTGGTTCCTCGGGCAAGGTGTTAATGGTAATTCAGCGATATAAATTGTTATGGCTGTGCGCTGGCTCAGACAAGCACAGCCGTAAATTCAGCTTGGAGGGTTCATCCCGCCTTTACTGCGGGCTTGCTTCACTTCCCTCACCATCTGCCAAGCACCAGACATTCCCCACCACCTGTCTCCAACCACAAGACCATCTCCTCTCTTCCACTCCCCGTCCTCCTCGTCTCTGCGCTCCCATTGTCATCGCCTATCGTTTAGCTGCTCTACTCTTCTTCTTTCTTCTCTCCTTCCCTCTTTTCTTTGATTCTCCTCTTTTCTCTCCTCAATCTCTTCTCCTCCCCTCCTGATTTCCCTCCCCTCCTTTTCTCTTGCCTCCTTTTCTCCTCTTTTCTCCTCCTCCCCTCCTGTTGCCCTCTCTCAACCACCCTTCTCCCCCGTTGTCCCTATCTTCCCTTCCGTTCTCATCTCCTCTCTTCTTCAAATCTTCTAATCTCTCCTCTCATCCTCTCTTCTGTTCCCTTCCCGTCCGTCCAGATGACTCTGTGTATCCGTCCAACTGTAATTCCCTCCCTCCATTCCCTGCCCAGCCGACACTTCCTCTTCTCTAGCGTAATGAAATCTGAGACCAATCCCTGGCCAAGCAGGGCCACGAGGGGATCAGACGGAGTGAGTTTGGGGGTTTGATTTAGTTAAGTTTCTGAAAGCTTTCAACAGAGACGGAGGGAGAGAGAGAGAGCGAGTGAGAGAGAGAGAGAGAGAGAGAGAGAGAGGGAGAGAGAGAGAGAGAGAGAGAGAGAGAGAGAGAGAGAGAGAGAGAGAGAAAGAGAAATTAGGGTATGACTGAACAACAGAATAATGTGAGGCGAAGAAGGAAGAGAAGCAAACTGCAAGGAGACAGAAAATACAAATTTGAGCCATAGCTGAATATAACATTCCCGGCGACTCAAACTGTAGATGTGTCTTCTCTTTTCTGAAGTCAGCATCACACCAATAGATGTTGTATAGCCCCACCACAATGGATATTTCCCAGGTGCCTGGTGGCCTGATATTAAATTAAAGACAAATAACAATGAGCAAAATATATGAGCATATTAGCAAAATTATGAACACCCTTTAACAACTATAAATTCCCCTCCTTTTCACAACTTTACGATACTATACTTTAGTATATGCTACACGTGAACCTCCTAAGATGGTGCGATTTGTTTGGTTCGATATCTCGGGATATCGGGCAATATCCCATGATTGAGATTTCAAATCGGGATATGGTTTTAATGCGTGTAATAGTTGTCTCGTCACGCTAATAAAAATAAATAAACCACCAAAAAAATCAATTAAATCCCGGCAAAAAGTGTTATCTCGCTTATTTTTCGAGTGTTCACGTGTAGTATATACTAAAACAATTATTCACCTCAGGCTCATCTCACATCAGGTTCAACTCGCCTTCGGCGAATAATGTTAAATATACTAGTATTTGCATGATCTGCACACATGCTGGCACATGCAAAATGCCTCATTCATTCAACAACAACCTTACAGCGAAAATTAGAGAAGTTTGCTTCCTCCACCCACATGTGTGTGTGTTCCCTTTGTTTCATGACCTTTTCATTTGACAACATTCATTTTGCTGTTCAATCCATCAATCAAGTGATGTAACTTTCAGACATGCTGTGCATGAGGAGCCCTGTCTTTTGCTTCCTCTCTGATAGAGGTTCACAAACGAGATCCCACTCATAATCATTTTTAATTTCCCTCTCTCTCTCTCTCTCTCTCTCTCTCTCTCTCTCTCTCTCTCTCTCCGTCTATCTATCTATCCATCTATCTATCCATATATCTCACTC
>NC_044063.1:20588447-20643447 GCF_902167405.1 Gadus morhua
CACTCATCCAGTAGCGGTGGAGGAGGTGGCTCGTTCTCTGCTTCAGCCAGCATCAGGGGGGGGGGGGGGGGGGTCGCGGTGATCTGGGATCCAGCAGTCCGACTATGTTGTGGCAGGACTTCTGGTGGGATACGGCACGGAGCCTGGGCCAGAAACAAAAAACCAAAGCAGGCCTCCTTGTTCCCTGTTTCGTCACCGAGATACTTTACTGAAGAAAAACAATTTGCGCGAGGAAGGGGGGGAATAAAGCTTTCAGAAGGCGAGTGTTTTTCAACAGCGGCTGGATTGACACAGATTGATTTGGAACCTTCACAGACACTTTGCAGTTTACTGCTGCTGGTTGTGTTTGTGTCCACCATTACAGATCCCAGCCTCCAGAACATGATAGGTCCAAACAAATATGAGGGGAAAGAGAGTGAAACACCCCCTTCACCCAGATGAGAGCTCTTTAGATGAATATCTAACGTCTGACTGCAGACCAGCTCATATCTGGTAGTCTAGCGTCCTGAGGCCCCTCAGTCCTGTTCTGCTCTACAACTGCAACTGGGTTATCTTCAAAATAATAAAATTAATCTATTTGAAAGTTGCTTTAGTTGCAGTGAAACTCATGCTGTGGTTTTCAATATCTGATAAATGCCGTTAGCTTCATTACATACATTGGATAGTGAGATCCCTATGAAGCATGCATATATGAATGGATCATTTATAATGTAGTTCTCTCTAAACATCGTTGTGTGTGTGCATTTATGTGTTTCTTTTCCTCAGGGAAGACACCACTGCAGAACTTCTTAGGTATTGCTGAGCAACACGTTGGACCAAACAATGGGGTTAGTACACCATGCACGTTTTCAATGCAAACCTAACTTGATTCATTAAGAAACACCAAAAAAGAATGTGATCTAGTTGTTTGAGCTGTTGATGTTGCATTGTATCAATATCACAAGCATCGCATTACAGTGTAACCCTATTCATTGGATGAAATTACTTGATTATTATTAGGTTTAAGCACAAAAAATGCAAGGCCCCTAAGTTATTTTTCAGTTTCACCTATTGGCACCTTTTATATTGCGGATTTTGAGGCGTCAAGCACCGAAGGTGCACGCAACCTATTGTTATTGCTGATTTTTTTTTATTATGCTGCCAAATTCGCTTATTTGGCATGTTCCCCTGGCACACTTTTTCCAAATTGTCCAGATTTGCCGACAGCAGTCCCAAACAGCCCAATCTAAAAATAGGACTATTCTACTAATCTCTACCTAGGGCTAAAGTCCCAACCAATAGGTGATAGTTGCAACATATATATATATATATATATATATATATATATATATATATATATATATATATATATATATATAGGCTTTTATCGCGCGATTAACGCAATTCTTTTATCAAAAAAAAGATGCCAATGTTGTTATCAATAAAAAAACATTTGCACAAGGCAAGCCGATGCACTTCTCCATGTTGATAAGAGCATTCAAATGAGAACAATTAATGGGACAAAGAAATCAAGGGATATTTAGCATCGAAAAAACATTTGTGATTAATTGCGATTGCTCGTGATTAATTGTGAGTTAAATATGACATTAATGCGATAAATCGCGATTAATTCTAACCCTTTAATTGCTTGACAGCACTAATATATATATATATTATTATATATATATTCTTATTAGGGCCTAAGATATGCCAGGCTTTGCTCTAAGCATCAAGGTGCCTTTCCCATCTCCTCCCAAGCCAATTGCCCAATTCGCACCAATCCAACTCTAATTCAGTCCCGATCTCCCTCAGAATGAACAACATAAAAACTGTTCTGAAACCCTAAACGGTATGGCCTCCAGGGACTCAAATGTAATGTTCGCGAACGCCACTTTGACAGAAGCAGACTTACCACCTGAACATCCTATTCACACCACATTCAGGTACCATGTCTAAGCCTTCTCAAGAGGGGACAGGAGATGAGCCACAACGTCCCGCTGGGGCCACTATAATGCTCCTATTCACTAAAATGGCCACAGTTGCTAGCCCGAATCTTCAGTTTAAGCGGAACCTATTTTGGGACGGTTGAGGGGCAAGGATCTAATTGGTCACGTGAGAAGATGCCGCTTGCCCCAAAAAGACAGCCCTAAAATGTGTTCAATGAGCTTCGAGGAGCCAAAATTGTTGTTAGCTTTAGCCAGTCATCATCCAGATTAATCAGGATAATAATAATCGGGCCATAGGGGATGCTTCATTCATCTGACAAATAGTGTACCTTTAATGCAGCCATACCCTACAGACTATCATCTAAAGGCAAACATTTTATATCATACAGTATTGTAGGTCTCCTTTAGCCCAATATCCCACAGGCCAATTGTTTTTAATGTATTCCAATTACCGCAGCTTATTTTTGGCATTTGACAATTTTACATAAATCTAGCTTTGTTGGATAATCTGGAGCCTAATTAGTACAAGTTATCAAAAGATTTCTGAAATCTGCTGCTGCAGCCAAAAATGCTTTTCAGCACACGACTGCATTAAATGGAAATAGCCATAGCTCCCCAACGAAATCTGCAATGTTCAAATCGGCACCCCATTTTACGTTTCAAAAAAATAAATCATTTATTACATTTGATCCTACATGGACCCGATTTAATCCACTCAAACCAGACAGTGTGAGAGCCAGAGAAAATGAAAAGAAACGACTTAGTGTGGAGAAAACGCCAACTTCTCAAACATGGACTGATTTCCCCTAATCTTTCTCACCGCCCAATGGCTCATTAGTTCGAGCATATGGTGTCTATTCCAGAGGTTTATGGTTAAATTCCGCTCCGTACCTCACCCTACACCTGTCGATGTTATTATCTCCATGTTCCAAAAAAGGCATTGTCTGAAAAAAGGCTTACCTTAGAGTAAACGACAAAACAACTAAAACATGTAACGATGTCCGTCGCCAGCTCTGCGAGTAGAGAACAGGCCTGCCTGGCCAATGGTTTCGAATCCCATCCGGTACCCAATATGGTCTGAGGAAACAGCTTGTCAAAGGTCCACTACCAAGCAACGGTCTACTCCCTCCAGCAGTGGTGGCACTGACCTGAGCTCACTTTGGGGCAGTTAGCTAGGTTTATTACTTCCAGCAGTGGGCTCGCTTTGGCTTAATAGGGATTACTATCTCAAACTGTGAGGAAGTTGGCCTAGGTTTGAATACAGCTATATATATCTTTAAGGGACCTCCAGCAGTTCAAGACTGAACTGAATTCATTGGTTCCTTTATTTTCAGGCCGGATCGTTTCCAACTTCTCGCGCATATTGTATAATATTGATCGCTGTGTTCCAGACAAGACATTATAATCCTATAGGTGTGTGTGTATAAATGCACACATTACCTAGGTCTAAAGATCAACAAGTGCTAGCCGTTGAGTCGGCACGCTCTCAGAGGGCAGCATAGGTTACAGCAGCAGCCTGCCTGGGAGTTGACCTTTACATTTAATCACTCCCCGCTGTTTGATGTCCGCGGCTTGATGTTCACAGTATGATATTCACGCTTACGCTTCATTCGCACTCTCTGGCTTTCCTCCACCACCCAAGCCCCACGATTCACCCTTCCACCTACCCTTCACTATCCCCCCTCCCTTGGGTATTGCAGGCCCTGGTGACCCACATGTCGTGTCCGGCCGTAACCAACCCCGCGGCTCTGACGGCAGAGGAGTACTTCAACCCCAGCCTGTCACTGGAGCCCAGGGACATCGGCCACCCCTGCCAGCTCACCACCAAGACACAGAGGTGACCCCGTGTAAACAGCACGCACGTTATATTATACACTCACACACCCACTCACACTCACCCGAAAAAACACACACACACACACGCACAAACACACACACACACACACACACACACACACACACACACACACACACACACACACACAAATAGAAACAGACACACACACACTCCCAGAACACACACAAACACACAAACACGCTCTCTCTCACACACACACACACACACACACACACGCACACACGCACACACGTACGCACGCACGCACACACACACACACACACACACACACACACACACACACACACACACACACACACACACACACACACACACACACACACACACTCACTGTCAAGGGCAGGAGAATGCATAGCGGAAAAGAGAACGGTTCAGGGTGAAGAGAAGTGCGGCAGAAAGGTTGATGCAGAGATGCTTCGAAAACACAAATAAACAGAGAGGCATGAATGCAAGCACGCACCCACACACACGCACTCACACACACGCACTCACACACGCACCCACAGACACGCACTCAGAGCAGCTGCAGAGGAATCTGAAAGAGAAATCTCCAAATGAACTATCGCTCGATGACTCATACTTCTTGATAGCTCGATTCATGAATAAAAGGACACTAAAGCACCATGCGGAGGCGGTGATAAAAGAAAATGAGTCAGATTGAAGAGAAAACCCAGGAGTAATAATAATAATAATATCTGGCTTATTGGTTTCTTAAAATAGCAAGTTGAATATGTTCCCCTCCACGGGTCTGAGTATGGACTCTCATTCATGACAAGCACCAAGGGATCAATCCATAGAGGGTAAACAACACCAGCTCCTTGTTGGAGCGTCTACACATAGAAGAGTATTTGTTCTTGGAGCCAGCCCAGTTTAGATTTCGCACTGTTCTTAAACAGTGTATTCTGTACTTTTAAAAAGACTCGATAGACAACAGACTCCTGCGGTGCATGGTGGCAGGGCATTCTGGAGATAAAGTCTGCCATGAGGGGGTTTAACTACACCCAATCAAACGCCAGCACACTGGCATGGCTTAAACTAGACTCTGCAGCAGCTTGTGAACCTATTGTTAGCAGATGGACCCATCAGCCTTGAACCAATTCATTAATGTCTTTTGGCTGAAGAACAAATTAAATTAATTAAAGAGATAACCACAACAGCGAAAAACTATACTTTTAACGTCTCCTATCTCATTCATGTGTTAACGTTCTGCCGTTGTACTTTATGTACGTCAAATGCCTTATTATGTGTGTGTGTGTGTGTGTGTGTGTCGTGTCGGTGTCTCTGCAGGTTCAAAGCTAAGCTGTGGCTCTGCGAGTCCCATCCTCTGTCTCTGGCGGATCAGGTGGCGCCCATCATCGACCTCATGGCCATCTCCAACGCCCTGTTCGCCAAGCTGCGTGACTTCATCACCCTGCGCCTGCCTCCGGGCTTCCCCGTCAAGATAGGTGAGAGGTGAAGACCCCACGAGGATGTGTGACACCCTTTCTGCTGAAGGATGGATGAACCAAATATAGAGCAGCAGGTCGATTAGTGAAATCGTCTCTGGACGGCCGAAGTGAGGGATTGGGGGATCTGTGATAGAAACCGTGATGTTACACGACTAATCAGAAGGAAACTGGGTCAAGATGGGGAGAAGACTGAACGGGGAACCTTAGGGTTATGTGGACCTAAAATATGGATGAACTGCATTATTTGAATCCCATGCCGTTCTGCACACAAGCCTCACAAACCTTGTACCCACTGGAACAAATTATATAATTTATGTTTCATACCAGGCTCGTAGTTTGCAGCACGGGATGCAGGCTTCAACATTTGTGTGATTACAGTGACATGCATGAGAAAACAAGGAGAGTTGTTTGTGTGTTGTGTGTGTGGTGCATGGTCACGCTAGTGTAGTTTGAACAGTGCTTTGCATTCTCTGAACTCGCTACAGAGATCCCCATCTACCACATCCTGAACGCCAGGATCACCTTCAGCAACCTCAACGGCTGTGAGGAGGGGGGGCCGGGGGTCCACGGGGAGCCCGGGGGAGAGCCGGTGGAGGGGGACGGGCAGAGGGACCCCCCCAGCGTCGACACCCCGTCACCGGGCAGCGACTCCTCCAGCGTCTCCAGCTCGAGCTCCACCAGTGAGACTCACACAGCATTATATATCATATCATATTGTTACTCAAATGAAAATAAGGTTACTTCCTGGGACAACGCAGATCAAACTAAATGCAGCAAATGGGTTCTAAAACCTGGCGCACTCATCCGTCCGTGAGAGAGAAAGACTGAAATAGGAAAAAAAATTGAATATCCAAACCCTGAGAAGGGCTGCTCAGGTGTACCCGCGTCCCCTAACCAGGTGGTCGGCCAAACATAACTTAGGTTACTTTCCAGTATTCAACAAGGATATCAGATTTATCCTGAAACATATGTATAGTGCCTCTTTTCAGAGGAAACCTTTCTGGAAGTCCTGAATGGAATTTGGCATAATCTAGACTACAGTAGTACTCTAATGCATCAACTGCAGGTAAACATATGTCATTTGAGGGAATCACACTTTGAAGATTGATGATTAAGTATTTAATAAGTATCATTTATGTCTATTTAATCAATACTAAAAATACCTGCATCATCCCAGTTCGCCCCCATTCTAAAACTCTTCCACAACAGTGCTGCCGCATTTTACCACAAAACAAAAAAACATCCTCCCCGCCCTGGGACATCCATAACAACACTCCACACCCAATCACAGCTCCCTCTCTCTCTCTCTCTCTCTCTCTCTCTGCATATCTCCTGATGCCTGTGCGTGTTGTTTCCCTCCGCAGTGTCGTGCCGTGTCGGGGAGATCCCCCCGTGTGTGTTCGACCCCCCGGCTGGCTACAGCATGCTGGGGGGGAAGCAGAGAGACAGCATGCGAGAGGAGGAGGACGAGGACCTGCTGCAGTTCGCCATCCAGCAGAGCCTGCTGGAGGTGGGCACCGAGTACGACCAGGTAACGCACGCACGCACGCCCGCACGCACGCACGCCCACACGCGCACGCACACACACGCACGCGCATGCCCACACGCACGCACGCACGCGCATGCCCACACGCACGCACGCACGCGCACACACTCACGCCCACACGCACGCACGTGCACACACGCACGCACGCACGCACACAAACAAAGGTTGATGATAATGGAGGAAGAGTTACTGCAACACTGTACAATGAGGGGAAAAACGTCAAAGATGTATTAATGCGGTGATCAGCATTACCAACTTTTGATTACGTTGACTAATGCTCTAGTAATCTCTGATTTATTGGGTTTATGTTTATAAAGATGTTTATACCTTCTTACATTGTTCAACAGGGTTTGGGGTTAGGGTTAACCTTACCCCACTAGCCCTTACAACTATGCTAATGCTTTATAATAATGCTTATCACCAAATTAAGTAATGTTAATTCATGGTTTATTAATATACCACCAGACTTACTACTGTACTGCTGAGGGAAACACCCTTCACATAGGATTCTTTGAAGTTTTAAAGCATAAATAACCGCATACGGATATAATATGATATTTTACTTTCCTCAAAAAAGACTCAAAAAAGCACAAAACATACTGTCCAATGCAAAAACCTATATCAAAAAAGTGTTTTCTTCCGTAGAGAACATTGAAAAAACTGCTTACTGTTTTGCATGATGCAGTTATTATGCAGTTGTAGAACTGCGACAGTTGTAAAATGGTGCAATCTTATTTTGAAAAGAGAATGTAGCCAGAGAGTGTATTTATGTTGTTTTTATGCATTTTGTGCAGTTAGAGGATGTGGGCATTTTTATAGAGCAGAGACAGAGTGCACTTTGTTTGAGAAGGCCTAAACTCCCATTTTAATTGTGTCTCTGTGAATAATATGAAAGGGGTACTCTCTCGTCATACATAATTCATGACAGAATCACTTAGCCTACTCAGAACTCACAGTGTAAATTAAGACTTCACTCTGTCCCATGGACTGTACACACACACAGGATGTTCTTGTTTGAACAGCGCTCTATTTTTCTTTCTGCTTCCTGTTCCTGTGTAGGTGACCATCTGGGAAGCTCTGACCAATAGCAAGCCGGGAGCCCACCCCCTGTCCTGTGATCCCAGCCGTCTGGAGAGGTCAGCTAGTGAAGTTGTATCTACACTTTTTTTTTGTTTAGTTTAGACTGCTTAGATGATATTCATTATTTTTAATGTATACCTTTCCGATATTCTTACATTTTATATGGGCATCCTGTCCTCCCGATTCAAAATTCCTGCCATTTGAATTATACAGACACACACATCATTCCTGCCGAGCATCAGCACTTCTTTTGACCGCAGAACTAAAATTGGTTTCTTTAAAAGCAGCGGAATTATACCCAACATTTTCCAATGAATTATTGTGCCTCAACATAGAGCGCTATGCACAACAATAGCGTTCGAAAGAAGATAAAAGCAATCCCTGACTTTTGTGCACAAACTCACAAGCACACACACAGAGACTAGTAATTATGACTTTGCTGCTGGTCATCTGGTCCGGCTCTCCGTCATTGTTTTGGTTCTATCCTGTGATTCTTTTGTTCCATCGGTGACTCATATCCTCCTCTCCTTCTCTCTGCCCTCTTCTACCCATCCTGCCATTCTTTTCTATGTTTGTGTGTGTGTGTGTGTGTATGTGTGTGTGTGTGTGTGTGTGTGTGTGTGTGTGTGTGTGTGTGTGTGTGTGTGTGTGTGTGTGTTTGTGTTTGTGTGTCGGCTGGAGGACATGAGTGTCATGCTTCTCGTATAATACCACACTCCTGCGTTTTCTCGCTCTTCCGTCTGATTTCCCCCCCCACCTCTCTCTCCCCCTCTGTTCATCTTCTACGTCTTCTTCCGTTTAATCGTTGTGTGAAATGTCAAATTGAACTACTGCACCGACAGGTTTGCTCTCTTTGTGTATGCTGCGCTGACAATAGGGCTTGTGCATCAGAATGCATAGTGGGACATTTTTCTGAGTTTACAATACTCCATTTTGTGATGAGAGTTGTACTACTTTAAACTCCTAAATAATCATTATATACTATAACCTAGGTTTTGTCTCGCATGAGAAATATGGTGGCAGTTCAAACACCACGTCCTCCCATAATGACCAATAACTTCCTGATAAATAACTAAACAATGACCAAAACACCATTACTACCAATAATATTCCTATGCTCGTATACTTCCGAAATGGAGGCGGTCATTGCAATGTGACATGATGATTTACAAGCACTATAATACATTTAGTATAATATAGTATTCACGTCACACACCAGACCTCGCAACCAGCTTCTCCTCTCCCTCCAATAGGACCCCCCAGCACAAGCCCCGCCCACCGACCAGCCTTTGCTCCACCCCCACCAAGAAGCCGCCAAACAACTGCAGCTACAACGAGCAGCTGCGCATCGCCATGGAGATCTCGGCGAGGGAGCAGGACGCGGCGGAGCACCGCAGGCGGCAAGAGGAGGAGGAGCTTCAGAGGATAATTCAACTGTCGCTCATGGAGAAATGAGGGCTGATTGGCTGGTGGCAGCCTGAGTGGGAGGGGTATGGACAAAGGTTCTACGGAGACAGCAGGCGACGGAAGGCAAGGTTTGGGAGCAGCGGCTTGAATGACAGCTGATTATTTTCTTTTGGGTGTGGCGTTTGGTTATTATAATTGAGGTCAGGCATGGTGACGCATGCTGCAGGACCAGACAGTAGAGTTGGCGTTGGAAGGAAACAAAGTGTTGAGCAGTTGTTCCTTTAAGGAAAGCGCAATTCAACGAGTCTCGCTCGATTTTATTCCGTTGGGCTGCCAGCGGTTTCTGCTCTGGAGTCTCAGAATGACTTATGGCCTCAAGGCTGGCCTTTATGATTAAAGGCCTGCAGCAGCACGTGACTATGGTAATGTTTATCTTGGACTGGAGCGCTGCTGCGACTAAGAGAAATAATACAATATTGATTAGCCTCCAAACTATGATTTATGACTGAAACGCCTGTCTCAGTCACTGAGGTAATGGAAACCATGATGAATACATTCAAAAGTTACTTCTGCTGTAATGCTAGGAGAATATTGTCTTTGAAGGCACGGATGAAACAACAGGAATTTATATCAATAAGCCATCAACTTTTCGTTAATGTAAGCCCACAGCCTGAGGACATTTTAATTGAATGCTTCCAAAGTTTATCAAAATAAGAATTATGGTCTAAAAAGCTATTGTCCTCCGTCCTGATTACAGCAACACGCACAGTATATTAATGAATTATTTAATCCAGTTTTTGTATGGGTTATATTTGTAAGACTTCCCAGCGTTTCTCTTAAAATTAGGAAAGCTCCAACTACTTCAGTTCCAGGATTGATGCAGGTTTCTGCAGTGCACTGAATACGTTAGGATCACTGAGGACTTGGGAGCCCTTGGAACGGTTCAGTTATTTGAAGATAGACTTGAATTTAAACAGACACTAGCAGACAGACACTATCAAACACACAAGAGAACCAATGGCTTTAGGTGTTTAATCATAACAAGATGATGGATGATCTTCTGTATTTCACTTTTCAATACAAATATGGTGCTTCACGAAACAAACTAAACGGTGCAAAAACAAAGAATAAACACAGACACGAGTCATATAAAAAGGTAAAAAAGCCAATGTAGAATTAAATAAAGATAGAATGAAGTGAAAGGATAGCCTACGTGAATGAATACGGCCCGATCCCAATGTCCGGACTCACAGACTTTGTTGCGCGTGCTCGCGAAATGCAGACTTCACATAAGGGAATCACCCACAGTTCCCACAGAGACCATAGGGAAATCGGGTAATTAGGAAGGTAACTTTTTTTAGTGAGCCGGATCATTTGGATCAGCTCATCAACAAGAGCCGGCTCTCTTGGCTCCGAAACGGCTCTTCATATTACTAATTGTTCCTTTTATAATTCAGCCAAATGTAGTCAGTTCTGACTTATGATTAGTATGTGTAGGCCAATAAACACCTAATTCAATACATCCTTATACTGAAGTATTCAAAAGTAAAAATTATATTTTCTAATATCAGTAAATTGCTGCAGCCGATTGTTTTCATTGCATTTAAAAAAAAACTAAAAGTAAGAATTACCAAACCGGCAAGTGTCAGCAGCATCTTTGTCATTAAACATTGCCAAGGTAACATGTGCTCTCATGAAGTGCTGTCCCAATCCCATATATACCTGTCTGAGCCCATGTGGCCTCATGCACCCACTCACTTAGCACCTGAGATCAATTAAGTCTGTGAGTCCTTACTCCTTAGTGCTCACTTTGGGATTGGGCCGATCAATGTTTGCAGCAATGCCATCGCTGTCCCTAATAGTCCCAAGCCTGCTTCCCCATCCCTCAACTGCAGAATCAGACCCTTCCAATGGGGCCACAGGTTGAAAGTGGGCCTACATGGCCTGCTCTGTCTACACACACACAGTATCAGTTTACAACCACCCCCCACGATCCGGTAAAATCATGAATACCCACCGTCAGTGGGTGTATCCTGTGTGTGCGTGTGCGTGTGTGTGTGTGTGTGTGTGTCCATCCAAGAACCAGCTGTGCTTACACACTTACAGGGGGTCCACAGAGCCCTATCGAGTTTTGAGGCTTTCATGACGGTTTGTGTGCGTAACTCTGGTTAACAGTGACTGACACCTCTGTCATCCAGCGATGGCCATTCATGTCCACAGACCCCGTCGGCTTGTTTGCCGAGCGGCCAGGAACTGAGCTTCCGGACTCTGGTGGTTGAATGTCAACATTTGTTTCAGAAGAAAAAAAAAAAAATGGAGAGAATAAGGAGAAGAAAAAAAAAGATGATGTCGCCGTGTTTTTTCTTCTTTTGATTTGCATAAATAGAACACTTGTACTTAGACTGTAGGTTGGATCATATAAAGTTACCGTTATTAAAGTATGGGCAATGTAATAGATGGCTGGAGCACAATATATATTTAGGCTGTCTTCTAAAGAGCAATTTTACATGTGGAGCTTAGACATGGTGAGAATATTATTTTGGTGAAGAAGCAGTAGTACAACGCTTTGGATGAGCACTTAATAAAATATTGCACAATATGATTGTGAATGAGTTTGCCACTGGTCTGTGTGTAATTTAACCTAAGGACGTGTATAAAAGTATATTGGTACATGGTATAAAAACGTCGGCCAAAGACACAGATGTGCGTTTGTTTTCATCCGCACTCCTCATGCTCCACCAGTGGGGGGCGCAGTCTTTGTATTTTTGTGTAGTCAAGCTGTGTGTGTGTTCTGTTATTTACGCATGACCTGCACCTGTGTACAATTTTATTTTGTTCATGCTGGATTCTGTCCGGAGGCCAGCAGTGAGAGCAAGAATGACCAATCATCAAAAATGCCCCAAATTAAAAATGGTTGCAACGTGTGTGATGACACAATTGGCTCATTGTAGCCTACACCTCCTAGAATCTAGCCGCAAGGTCTTCATAGGCACCTTGCAAAGTTGTAATATTTATGCAACAGGGACTGTTTTTCTGATTGCTTTTGTGCGTGCGTGTGTTTCTTTTATGTAGGCTACCTTGAAGGAAAATGTCAAACAGTGAATCAGACCTTTACAATCCAGTGAAAATCAGCACAAAACAGGGGTAGCATTGCCACGCTGTCATCATTGTCAAGCTTGCCATTGTTAATATTAGCGAATGCTTTTTTTTTTACGTAAAAAGGTTATTGCTCCGATTTTGTGCAGAGGAGGTGAGCCATTTTTGTTGTGTTTGTTGGAAGGTGAATTCATATAATAAAATAACGCTTTTTAAACAGCAAACCCTTCTGTCTTTGGTGTTAACATGTCACTCATACAAGATACAATATTCATAATTAGACCAACATGCAACCCCCCCGCCCCAACCCCATTCCTTACCGATGGCACCCAGCAACACATGCAGATAACAGAACAAGAATATAGTTTTTCAGTGGAAGCAGAAACCGTCTGAGTTATTGATAGAGAGTATAGCGTTGTGGAGCTCATCTGTCATAGCAGCCTCAACCAGCACTTCTCTGCCTGTCGTTTTGGACCACCTGACACCTATTCCCAGTGTTGCTGCAGCTGTCAACTGCTCTCTGATTCCCAGTGGGCGTGTTTATAGGGCTTGAATGTGGGGGGTGCATAGCCATTGGTTACCATAACAAAAATGGCAAACTATTTAACTGCAAAGATCAAAAAAGGCAAGCGAGCAAGAAAGCACAATTTAAACAAGTCAGTCTCTGGCCTGAGTCAGACCAACACAATGAATAACATCACAATGTCTGTGCGGACACAGCCGCTGTAGCCCAGCAGTGTGTTGAGTGAATGTATAAGGAGATTGAGAACTAAAACAAGACGTGCTGGAAGCAGCAGGCATCAGTATGCAGAGGGTAGGATGCTAATCTCAGATCTGACATCAGCCCTCCATCACCATCACCGCTTCCATTCACCCATCTGTTGGTTATTACCCGTTTGGCTCTCCTCTTGACGAACAGGTTTAGCGAAGGGAACAAACCCAAAGCATTTCATGCAACAACCAACAAGCCATGATCATACAGTACCTCTCAAAGTTTATTTATATAGTAATTCATATATTCCTCATTGCCACAAGTCCTCACTTTATTTGACATAGTGCAGAAGAGGATACACCCCGATATAGGGAGAACACAGGCAAAACAAGTACCTAGCCATTTGTTACTGATATTTTCCTTGCAATTGTGTGCAATATTGATTTGCTTTGGAAAAACCAATGAAGGAGGTTGAGGGATTGAGCTTCGCATAATTTGTAAATGTGCCATCATCTGCATAGCATTCCCTTGTCTTCCAAGTATGTGTATTGAATACATTATGGAAAGCATTGCTTTTTATTTTATAGGGGAACTTTACAAGGACATGACACTTTGTCACCACTTTTTATTTGGACTAATCACATTAATAAATGACAAATAATTGGTCGTTCAAAGAATCAGCACGTTTCATCCTTGGAAAGTACACACTTTACTTTCAGACAAATGGATCTGCAGAGTGTGACACCCCGGCCTGGCCGTGCCGTAAAGCATTATTCCTCACTCTGTATGGTGCTTAGACATATTGTTGCCGATTAGTCATGTCTCTTGTCATATGCACTTCGACCTGCAGGAGGAGCCAAAGAGTTCCGGTGCCAATGAGGGGCGTGGCTCAGTGTTTTTGATTGCCGGAAATAGCCCGTGTCCTGATTCGGCCCGTCCGATCAGGGCCTCGTTTCCCGAAAGCGTAGTTAGCCTAAGTGGATCGTGAAGTGCGTCGAAAGGGCATCGTAGAGTTTTCACCGCGTTTCCCGAAAGCATCGTTGGTAACGAACGTCTTGAAAGCACTCGTAGCTAACGAGTACTCCAGGGGTCCATAGGCTACTCATAAAGGCAAAAGGAGCAGGCAAAAGGCTGGGATATGGTGGGGATTGGTCACGTTGACGGGGATGTTTAGTGACATGGGGAGGGGGGGGGGGGGGGGGGGGGGGGGGGGGGGTTAAAAAAAAGCCGCGATCACTCTTCGGCGTGATTCCAAACCAGCAGCGTAAAACGGATCTTCCTCGTCCTCGTCCTTGTCCTCGTCCTCGTCCGGTTCACCCAACGCCACCCCAGCCGTGGCTGCAATGTTGTGCAACATTGCTGTCACGCAGATCACAGCGCACGACTTGGCTGGCGCAAACTGGAGCCCTCCGCCGGACTTGTGGAGGCATCGGAAGCGCAACTTCCACCTGCCGATCGTGCGCTCGCCAATGCACCGGGCCAGACGTTGGGCTTCGTTGTACTGTTCCTCGTGGACGTCTCCCGTGTTAGCCACTGGGGTGAATAGGTGAGGCCTAAGCGGATAGCCACTGTTTCCGAGGAGCCGCCACTCTCCCCTGGAGGCTGCAGCCAGCCGTCCGATGGAGGACCCGCGGAACACGAAGGAGTCGCGAGTGCTTCCAGGCCATCTCGCTACGACATCCAGGATGATGCCCTGATGGTCGCACACCACCTGGCAGTTGACAGCGGCATATCCCTTACGACAGATGTAGACGTGTCCATCAACGTGGGGCGTGAGAATTGGAATCAAAGTTCCATCCACGACTCCGGACAGTTCTCTTGGGTCGCACCCATCTCGTCTCTGCTGTGGAAACGGACGTGTCGCGGTACGAGACGAAGGAGGCTGTCTGTCACTGCCTGGACCGATCTGCACACTGACGCCTTGCACAGGCCCTGGCCATCTCCTACCACCTGCAGGAAGCTCCCTGTGGCGTAGAATCGGAGGGCGGCCAAGAGCTGCACTTGCGGTGTGAGCGCAAAGCTCCTCCTTGTAGCACGTCTGAGGTCTTGCCTGATCGCCCCAAGCAGCTGTCTGATGGCCTCCCTGGGCCATTAAGACAAATGTAGTTGTCATACAAGCTATTTTTAACTTTTTGTCATATGGAATTATTTCAGGGGGGAAAATGCCGTGAGACGCACAGTGCATTCAGGATTAGGACTGATATATGTCGGCTTAAGCCTAATCAATTGTGTTTTAATGTCTTTAGCATTCATATAATTGCAGTCCATTTTTTTCGTAGGCTACTCTGCTGTTGTCCTTGATGGGGAGATATTTTAACCCTTTTTAACACAATTTTCCTGCGACATTCCTGGGTATCCCCCTCCTACGGAGCCCATTTCAGCACCGTGTCAGTAGACAGGTACAATCCTATGACGTCGTGAGTGCAGCGAATGCGCGTTCACGTTAAGAGGAGTTTCGGGAAACGCGACAAAGAAATTATCGATGGTTCAAAAGATCCATCGGGAGAATGATCTTACGAGCGAAGATACATCGATATCGGGAAACGGGGCCCTGGTCTGACGCTATTGATCGTTTGCAACTGAAATCACAGCTAATTAAAATTCGTAACCAAACCGGAAGTTGGCCATCTTACCGCTACATGTGTTTCACATGTGTCACATTAGAGTGGAGGTCATTCAACCGCAAAGCGCATATCTAACCTCAATTGTTTGGCTATTATATTATTTTGCTTGGCTAATAATGTCTACCAGTTGTGCTGTGCATGGTTGTGCGAATAACTTCATACGGGAGAAAGGGAATTGCATTTTTTTTCGGATTCCAAAAGTGATCACAACAAATTTGTGAGAAGTTCTTTGCGAGAGTTTTTGCGCCTGCAGTTCTAAGTTAGTTTTGTTTGTTTTTACCAGGAAACCCTTCTGCGCTCTACGATCAAACCGACCCAGACTAGGCCCCAACGCAAAACATGGGTCATGATCGAAAGAAATCTTCAAAAGAAAACTTCCCATTCCTCCTGAAACTACAAGCACTGCATCCAAAACCGATCTGACTTCAGCGCAGCTAAATGGGAAGGAGCTTCATGTGCAGACTTTTAGAGATGAGCTAAGAGAGTTGCGGCGACAGCTCTACAGTGTTACAGTATCAGAACAAAGTTTAAGACAATCAAGAGAAAATAAAATTATATACTGGTTTGCCAAATTTTCTTATTTTAATGCTCATTTTCGATTTTATAGCCCCATATATCAAGGCAACATCCACAAATGCTTTGACACAATTTGAAGAGTTCATTATGGTTTTGATGCGAATGAAACTCAACCTCCCTCTACAGGACTTTCTCATACAGGTTTAAAGTTTCTCCAGCTACAGTCTCAAGAATATTTCATCGCTGGATTGATATGAGTGGGAGGCTGAATTTCTTGATCAAGTGGCCAGAGCGAGAAGAACTACAGAAGACTGCCAATAGTTTTTCAACAACATTTTGGAAAGAAAGTGGTTGCTATTATAGACTGTTTTGAAGTTTTTAGTGAAAGGCCTTCTAGATTAATAGCAAGAGCTACGACATGGTCTAACTACAAGCATCACAATACTGTAAAAACGTAATTACCTAAATAACGTAATAACCTAATTGGTGTAACACCACAAGGCGTAACCTTTTATTTCCAGGGCATGGGGTGGCAGGGTCAGTGACAAGTTGAAAATTGTGACATTTTACAGAAGCTATTACCAGGTGATATAGTATTAGCTGACCGCGGTTTTGACATTGTCAACAGTCGTGGATATTACCAAGCCCGGATCCACATTCCAGCATTCACAAGAGGAAAAAAACAACCGTCTGCCTTGGAAATTGAGCACACTAAGAAAATTGCTAATGTTCGTATTCATGTCGAAAGAGTAATTGGACTGGTTCGACGGAAATACATTATACTTCAAAGCATTCTTCCAATAGAAGCAGTAACAGCGAAGACAGGTGACAGACTAGCACCGATGGATACAATTGTAAGAGTGTGCTGTGCACTTACAAATCTCTGATTCCATTGTTCCATTTGATTAAAATCCCACTGAACACTAAATATGATTGTTGACTCAACTCTTTTTGGGAAATAACTCAATTTGGAAATAAACATTCAATGTGATTTTCAAAAAAATGAAATTATGGAATCTGGTCACCTGTTAGGTGACCAAAAGTCATGCTCTGTTAACTCTTTGTATTGATATCAAATGCAAACAAACCAGATGCAACAAAAATGTCTACATTTTCTTTTAAAAATCATTAATAAAAACACTACTTATTGGTATAGCAGTCAGGGCAAAGCCATTCTCCCTCTGGTGCTTTAGCAAGTTTGACACACTTCAAGTGAAACCATTTCACTCTACATGCATCAAAACCACACTTGACATGTTCGATGCCTTCAATGTATGTCTATTCATCATCATCTGAGGAGAGGTTTGTCTCCTCCCGAGCAACTGTAGGTCGGGAATACCAATGTGCAGCAAGTTTGCATTTTGATCGCTTGTGCTTTCCCACCAAGATGGCCACCGTCGTGACGTAAGCACTTTTTACGTCATTTTGATCACATGGTTGCAAACGATCAATTGAGGGCTGGCTGCAGCAGATCCCAATACCTTTTCTTTATGCATTGCACATACACTTGCTGACGTGCATGACACTTGACCTCATCTTGCTTCCAACTTACTGACTTGTGTAAATAAATTAAGATTATTGTTTAAAACGTTACCCGATGGGGTTCATCTCCCTACAACGCCACCAGGGAAATTACACCCCTGGAAATACAGTATAATATGGGATGTTACTTGTGTTGATTAACAAAGCTGATAAGGCAAGCAGATTCATTAAACTGAACAGTCAGAGACGGGAATTCAAAATAAACCAAATCTTTATTTAAATGGGAGACAATCAAAATGTGTTCTGCTGAGGATACAAAGGATTAGTGTACAAAATGACTAAACAAGATAGCCAAGTAAGGGGAAAATATCCTTTATTACAGTCAGCTAAAAACTTTTATACATAGTCTAAAAATCCAAACTAAAACAAAACATACCAGACTATAGCTGAGGCCAACAGGTGAGAGGCAAACTATGCCAAGGAGTGGCACTGCAAAAAAGAAAATGGAATCAACCCGGCTCAGCATGCTGCATACCGACAATATTTGTTGTGGCCTACACTACTCACCAACATTGGTTTGAGTCAATGAGTCCAAAGTCACTTGATCAAAGAGGGGCTATCCTAAAGCTAAAATAAACTAAACAAAGGAATCTTGTATAAAAGTGCATTTTGTCTATTAAAATGCTACTCACATGGTTGATACTCGGCTACACAAGCCACAGCAGTGACAGAAGCACTACTGAGGCACAATTGCACAGCTGCCTTAAATAAGGGCCTTTATTAGGGGAATGGACCATTTTCTGGC
Source organism: Gadus morhua (assembly GCF_902167405.1). Classification (NCBI taxonomy): domain Eukaryota; kingdom Metazoa; phylum Chordata; class Actinopteri; order Gadiformes; family Gadidae; genus Gadus; species Gadus morhua. The sequence continues at coordinate 20,606,947 of NC_044063.1, forward strand.
TGCATTCAAGAGCACCATGTTCAGAGAGGTTCACTAGGGCTTCTAAGCTGCTACACAAGCATGAGTTTTATTATAGTTCCCGTTCAAAATACCCAACATAAAAACCGGACATATCCAAAGCTTATAAGATGGTTCCCATCTTAGGGGTGTTGTCATAATAGCTAGGCTCACAGACATGGTAGACAAATAAAAAACTGGCAAAAAGAATTAGTCCCTACATAATTATTATTTTTTTAATCACTCCAGACCGACCAGACAATTATGATGATCTGCACGGAGATCTCTCCCTCCAGCCCACGCGATGCTCAGCATTGAACCACAGCCTGGAAGGAGAGGATTTCATTATTAGTACAAGCCCAATCGTAGATTGCACGTTGATCTCGGGTAGCTACCATCATTTTCTTCAGCACAGGAGGCGTGATCAACGGCAATTACCTTTCCAGATGCCAATCAAACACATCATCGTACAGAACGAATCATTCCGCAGTAAACAGCAGCTTCAAATGTATTCAAAATTGAAGGACTAAAATGGTTCTGTTACGAGTAGTTTGTATAAGTGTATCAAAGCATCAAATTCATGGCTTAAACCTTCCAATTCTAGCATGCCCTCATTCTATCAAGCGAAAACCAAACAGTGAAACAGCGAAACCTTCCACTGCTCGTCATTCATCTTCTTGACCTTGAGTCTCTGAAAGACTTCCAAAGGTCAAGTGGGCTAAACAACGGATGGATCAAGAACAGATTGCACGTCTTGTATCCCGTTTCAGTCTGCCAGGCTTCAACCCTAGAGATATCGGATCTTATGTTGTACAAAACCTTGCCGAGGGAGCTTGCCTCAACATCGGATATCTGGAGACGCGTGGTACTACAAATGTTATTTTGGGAGTGCAGTTCGGCCAGCATCTACAACAGGTGCTGTGTGATTCTCAAGAATCAGTGCCATCGGTTCAACGTTAAGAGACCAATTATGCCAGAACAGTGAATTGGCAAGACAGTACATCAAAGTGTGGCTGGAAGAGAAGAGCATAATGACATGGACATGTAGTGGGGTGAATCAAAGTGGGGGGATTTTTGACTTGTTCTTGTCGGAGTGGACATCAAGGTGCTGCTGTTTAAGCAGGTGTCCTAGTATACTCTTGAGCCTAGTAATCATAAGGTACGACATCAAGAGGCTGTTTTAGTCCCGAAGTTCTAGACATGTAGCCAACAATAAACAAAGACCAGACAATTTCATGACACAATCACAATGACGAATGGGAACGTATACAGTAAGTGCTAGCTATAAGTACTCCGAGACCGGAAATTACGTCACAATTGCAACTCGGAAGACTGGTGACCTACGCATATGGATCAGACCACGCAAGCTTGTTTACCTTGTCTGTTAGAGTAAATCACGTGCTGAACATTTACCACTCTCCGAGTCATACCCAGCCAAACAATGCAGTCAGCGAGCCACGTTTACTATCACAGCTGACAAATGCATGCAAGAACAGGGATAGCTTTGGCCTTCATACAGTGGCGGTTCTATTATTTTTCCTTGCGCTGAGTTGTTTAGGGGGGGGGGGGGGGACCTCCGCAGGTCCGCTTCTTCTCCTAAGTTACATTGACATATCACTGCCGCCAATAGTTAGGTATGGAATTGCATCTGTAATCGTTGAATTCTCCAGTACTTCAGCTCGTCAATTGATTGATGGAACAGGGGCACGTCAGGGGCTAATCAGATTTCAGCAGGGGCCAGGGCCCCTCTGGCCCCACCCCTAGAACCGCCACTGCAGTCGTACATCCTGCTCGCACCCTTCTGTGTGCAAGGAGGAGAGTGGAATACACAATACACACACTCCACCGTCCTTCTCGCACAACAGACCCAAAAGAACACAGCTCACCTGGAGCCAGCAAGAGCCCGAACACATCTAAACCACCACAACCAGTTCGGGCACAATACGAATTGGGTCACTCACTTCTGGGTTCCACGTTAAGGCTCTCTGGTAGGACGCCATGTTTCTCCGGCTGTTCAGTCGAAAGCAGCAAAACACAAACTGCTCGGTTTTAGAGTCAAGTTGGTTCAATGGTTTACACAACAAAATAAGCCGAACAGAGTTGGCTGTCCTTCTAAGCTGCGGTAGTCTTTCACATGCCGTCAAATAAAAAAAACCAAGGTCAGCTTGGATATGTTTTGGTGAGACAGGTGAACTCATTAAAGAGCTGATAGGATCAAACAGGATGCCTGTGATTGGTTGTGAGAGGGCTGCTCGAGACGAGAACAACGTTGAAGCACCTGAAGAAATGTCAACCACACGAGACATTTCTTTGGACTATATTGCGCCAATTAAACATTGGGTAATTCATATTGCACTCGTCTACATCTTCCAACAGGGATTTTCACAAGCATTACCGTTCTTCACCTACTCTGTAATATAAAATAAAAGTGGGCTGAACTTTTTGTATAACTTTGATTTATTTCATATCCATTTTCCAATGAGTTTTTTTCCACAGCATCAAAACCAAATACACTCTTAATGACTTTCCACCACAGGATTTATCTTCAGTGTGGTTTACCCGGTCACATAAAATCAATATAGGCATACCTGGTGTGTGTGTGTGTGTGTGTGTGTGTGTGTGTGTGTGTGTCACACACACGCGCACACACACGGACACACCAGGGGCCCCGTTGGCCGACATCCAGTGAGTTAATTACCCCGATCAAACGTTAGGTAAAATGTCAGCCTGAAATAAATCAACCCACTCTGGGCTGTTCCTCCCAGCCTTTCTGGCAAACCGTCTGTCCTCAATCAAACCGGATTGTACCTTGCAATATATTCTTATCAGACAGAATATAGAGCCCAGCCCAGCCATGGCTTGAGGTTTAAAGTCCAAGATATTTTTGGCCACATTTACCTGGGTCGTTTGTGAGGCCGCTCATGCTATCAGCTGCTTCAGTTGATCCACAGAAAGGCGCGTCAGCCGCTGAGCCGTAGCCTCTCCACGTATGGACGTAAACTCGTATGATGTGCAGTTCATCGTTTGACCAGCAGGTGGCCCTAAAGATACGTAATTGTTCGAAAGGAGGTCAATAGTACTATGACTAATTTTGAACGCATAAATATGTAGGCAACTTCAAAAATGAAATCACAGGGATGAATATTAGATGGATAAACATTTTATTTATGGATAAAACACAGGTAAAAAAAATCTATCAATTGATATCAAGACAGGCAAATGAAAGGACAGAAAAACCCCGCTGTAATAAATCAGTGCAAAAATACTCCTCTAGGGTATTAACATTAGCTATTTAAAATAAAAAAGTGTTTTAACAGGGGCTTGGGGGGAGTACAAGAAAAACAAGTCAAAACAAGATTAAAGTGCATGTTTTGAACCCCTCCTTGTGATTTAAGAAAACTGTATCTTTTGTTTCAGAAACCCCGAACAAGCAGAGGCCACGTAAATAAAAGAAAACGCACCTGAAAGGGGATGTAAATTAAAAACAATAAAAACTCACAGGGTCAGCATTAGTTTTGGACATTCACAATTCCTTATCGGACGTACATATCCACACTAGCGTGCGCACACGCACTCACACACGCACACACACACACACAATACCGGCACACATCCAGTGGCATACATGCAGACGTGTCCCGTCCTTTACTTTGTACAAACATCATTGTGGAGGAAGGACCTCCACACCCCTGCTACTCAACGTGAGGTAGGCCAACACAGTCTTGGTGGAGAGATCGAGCTCACAGTGGCTCTCACACACACATGCAGACACACACACACACACACACACAACAGTTCCAGTAGTGGTCTGTCCCCTGCAGTGAGGTCACATGGTGTTATAGAGCACAGTGGTGGTCTGCTGATGCTGCTTCCTCTCCGCGGAGCTCCGGCGCCGGTGCCGTTGCGACCGGCCCCGGCCCTCCCCCTCCTTCTCGCCCGTCTCTTCCTCTCTCCTCGGGGCGGGGGCCGCGGCCGCCGCGGCAGCGCTGTCGCAGCCGTCCCCCTGGAAGGCGCGGTGCGGGGGTCTCTGGGGGGCAGCGGGGAGTGGAACCAGCACCCGCTGCTTCTTCCAAGAGTCGTCGGGTCCCGGGTGCGGCTGGGACGCGGCCCTGCCACAGCGCCGGGGGTGTGAATAGGGGGCCTGGGGGGGCGGCCTCAGGTCCCAGTCGCTCAGGTCGTTGGCCGACAGCTCCAGGCGGTCCAGCTTGGCCAGAGACGCCGAGCGCTTCATCTGGGACGGGGGCGTCAGGCCCGCCTGCCGGATCCGGGCCTCCAGCGCCACGGCCCGCCGCCACGCCGCCGGCTCCCGGTAGCTCTTCCCCTGCCGGTCCCGGAGCCCCCGCCGCTCCGGGACCCCTGTAGCCTGACCGCTACACGCCGCCTCCCCCTCGCCCTCGCCCGGCCCCGCGTCCGGCTCCGTGTCCATTTCCTCTCTGGAGCCCCGAGGGTCTGCGGCCTTGACCTGCCCCTCCGGCGGACCCCCCTCGTGGAGGAAGGCCTGCAGCTCCCGTAGCGTCTGCTGGATCCTCTCCAGCTCCTGGCTGCTGTGAGCCAGCTTCTGGCGGGCGTCGCAAGAGGGGCCGCAGCCCGGACTCCGGCATGCGCGGGGCGGCGCCGCGGCCTCCGTGTCCGACTCCTGGACCGTCACCCCCGACACGTTGAGTGGCGAGGCCCGCGGCGAGTGGGAAGACGGGAGGGAGGTTTCTGAATCCATGAGGGCGCTCCCGTTGCATTCCGTGGGATCAGAGTCCAGTGAGGCGCCGGGACCTCGGCTGAAGAGAGCGTCGCCTGGAAGGGGAACGGTGTCCGGGGAGGCCAGTCTTTGGTGGTCCCTCCGGGACGCCACTGGAGTGTCTTTGGACGCGGCGTCTGCGTGCGTTACGGCGGGCTGTACCTGATCGTCTTCCCGCCTCCCGGGGGGGCGGATCCGAGGCTCCGTGGCGGCTGATTCGGGGGAGCGCGGCGAGGATGGGTGTTCAGCGGCGGGGGAGTGGAGCGGGGAGCGGGGGAGGGGCTGAGGAAGAGGAGGAGGAGGAGGAGGAGGAGGATGTGCGGCCGGGGACAGCTCCAGCCCCAGCTTCAGCCGCTGCTCCAGCTGCTTGGTGGCGCGCCGCACCGAGCCCATGGGCCAATCGGGCGGCTCCTGCGCCGGCGTGGAGGGGGACTGGGGATGGGACGGGGGAGGAGTCGGGGACCAGTCGCCGCTGCCGCCGCCGCCGCCGCCGCCGGTGACCTCGCCCGTCTCCTGGTCTTCCAGGGGCTGGGCGGGTCGGCTCGGCTGGGGGGGGCTACGGCAGGGCGGGAGGGGCAGGGAGGTGGGGGCCGCGGGGAGCAGCGATATGGACTCGATCTCTGTGACGATGTGGCGCACCGACAGCGCGTTGTCGTGGTGAGGAGCCGCGTCAGGGCGGGCCTTGTCCAGGGGCTCGTCAGAGCATGGAGGGACCTGTGAACAGACAAACAGCACCTCTTTAGTACGTCTGGGTGGATTGCCCTTGTAAGGGTGCAGATGGTTTTCTGTCGTATATGAGGTCCTTTTCACTTAAAATATATGACTTATTATTTTATATCATTATGATATGCAACCATTAACGACCAAAATATTTTAACTGAAATTCGCTTATTTCTAGTCCCAAATGGAGAGTACTCTGGCCCTCCAGCAGGGGTCAGTATAGAACATGTGTAAGCAGAGTCAGAGAGCAAAGGTGCAGCAGTCCATCGTAATTGGCTCAGTTCATTAGTCCCTGCATTTATTAAGACTCTGGACAAGGGGGACAATTCCATTAATCAATGATGCGGTGATGTGTCACTATATGGTTCAGAAGGACACAAACACACCCTACTGATAAGCGTTACGGGTGACCTTCTTCAGTATTAAAGTACAGGATAAACCTGCATGGACTTTATAACAGTGTCACTACTGCAGCGGGACGGACGTTGTAAAGAATTAGCACGGCCACATTAAGATATGCTTTTGGCACTGTACAGGGAGAGACCGGTGTTCCTGGTCTCTTCTATTCCCTAGAGTTTCGTTATCAGACTTTGAACACACATTAACTTTTCCAACAAAAGGTTTTTAAAATGCGGGAAAGCCCGCTTACATGTGGAATTGACTCCTTGCCCACTGCCAGTAGACGGGTACTTCTCCCTGTTGTTATTCTGGTGAGTCATCGTCATCAATGTGCCGGAAAACAGGGTTATCAGCAGGGAGGCCGGTGACGAAGTACGGTGGTTACTTCTACTTTAGCTCTGAAACATTGTCAACTCGGTTGGAGCAACTAAAGGGCTGTTGCATTGTTCCTATCTATTTACGCGCCCACGGTTTGACGCATCATAGCACTATACCGGGAAAAGGGGGGGAAAATGCCCGTGTGCAGCCCCGGCCGTCACGTTCCCATCACTGCAATCGCAGCAGGAGCCGTTGAACACCCGTGATTATTCCGTCACTTGTCTCGGGAATGAATGCCGATTGTTACCTTTCCCACTAAAACACAGGGCCAGTGTTACTGGTCGTCGGTGAGTTTCGTATCCAGTGGGAAAGGGGCAGTAGAGGAGGAAAATGGGTGGGGGTGGGGGGGTGGATGTACCTGACTCATCTCCTTCCTCGGCTCCGGATCCTCCTCCTCCTCCTCCTCCTCCTCCTCCTCCTCCTCCTCCCTGTGTTCGCCGTGCTCCTCCAGGGAGGGCTGCGACGGTGACGGCGGCGTGCGCGGCTGCGGCGCGCGGTCCGGGGTGGGCGGCGCCCGGGCCCCGCGCCCGTCCAGCGCCAGGCCCAGGAACTTCTCCCGGGCGCTGAAGAAGTCGATGCTGTCCCCGCTGTAGCTGGACGAGGCGTCGCTGCGGCCCTCGGAGCTGCTGCCGCCGTCCGGCTGCTCCTCGCTGGGGTTGTTGTTGTCGTCATTGACGGGGGCGGGGTTGGCGATGTTGTCGTCGTCATTGATGGGGGCGGGGTTGGCGATGTTGTTGTCGTCATTGACGGGGGCGGGGTTGGCGATGTTGTTGTCGTCATTGATGGGGGCGGGGATGGCGATGTTGTTGTCGTCATTGATGGGGGCGGGGTTGGCGATGTTGTTGTCGTCATTGATGGGGGCGGGGATGGCGATGTTGTTGTCGTCATTGATGGGGGCGGGGATGGCGATGTTGTCGTCGTCATTGATGGGGGCGGGGTTGGCGATATTGTCGTCGTCATTGATGGGGGTGGGGATGTCGTTCTCATTGATGGTGGCGGGGCTGGGGGCGGTGATGGCGGTACCATTGACCTCATGGGTGTGGATGGGGGAGGCGGTATTGTTGTTGAGGGTGATAGTGGTAGTGGGACCCCGGGAGAGGGGAGGTGCGGCCGCGAGGGGGCTGAGGGGGCTGACGGCGCCGCTGGCCAGACCCTCGGACAGGGAGCCCTCCAGGGTGTCGCTGGAGCCGGCCGTCAGCGGGGAGGCCTCCTGCTCCGAGTCAACGCCGTCAGGGGAAGGCGGTGCCAGGAGGTGGAGCGAGGACGGCGGGTGGGGCGCGGCGGCGGCGGCGGCGGGCAGGCTACTGGGGGCCAGGGTGCCCGCCCGGGGCCGGGGGGAGAGCGGGTCGGCGGGTCGGCCCGACGCGTCCAGGGGATCCGCGCTCAGCGCCTGCAGCACGGCGACGCCCAGGAAGTGATGCAACGAGGGGGAGGAGACGTTGTTGTTGTTGTGCGGGTCCGAGCGGCCCAGCGAGTGGGAGGTGGGCTTGCACAGGGGCTCGGGACGATCCGATAGGTCGCCGTCCGAGTGGGAGCGCCACAGCTTGTTGTGCCTCTGTTTGCTGGGGGGGGGGGGGGGAACATTAAACAGACCATTAGTGGGGGGTAGGGACACAAACAGGGCCCTAGTTGTGTGGCATGACATTATCTCTGTTCATCTCCCCGGAGCTTCGTCATGTATATTCCCCCTGTGTAGTGAAAATAATAAACTAAACATAGCAAAACTCTAAGAAGATTAAAGGAAAGACCACAAGGTCTTCAATTCTTGAAAGAAAAGACTGAAGGCATTCTCTCGCTTTGGGCTAGCCCCACAATGCAGACTTCAGATTCATATCACAGGTCTGATGGCAGACTAGTTAGAATTGGGGCAGACGGGGGGTTTCATCTTCTTTCACTTCATGTTTGCTTCGAACAAACATGTTGCCCGAGGCGAGGATCCGGAAGCGCATGATTGGCTATTAACAGCAAACTTGGCTAGCAGTAGCAAACTAAAAAAATGTTGTCTGTGAAGGATAGAAATCAAACCCATGCAATTGGCCACTGTCCAAATTATTTTGTTCGGTAGAATTTCCCTCCAATGAAACAGGAAACAAGGCGGTTTCCGCTTCCTGGCCCGGTCCGTGTGTCAGTCTCCCCCCTCAGATGTTCTGCCGCCACAGAGCAGTCCCGCTGGGGGGGTCTGAGATGAGCGTACCTGGCCAGCAGGATGCCCTGGTACTCCTCCAGCTGCTTCATGAAGGAGGGGTTGGGCTTGGTGACGGCGCGGCACTGCTTGACGTGGTCGAAGGCCTGCTCCAGGTCCCAGCCGTACTCCTTCATGGCGTAGGCGATCACCGTGGACGCCGAGCGGCTCACGCCCATCTTGCAGTGCACCAGGCACTTGGCGCCGGCCTTCCTGTGAAGGCGGAGGGGTGACGGGAACCACAGCCGTTTAATGACGCTCTGTACCCAAAGTTAGCTATTAACCATTACAAATAGCGCACAATGGTTGATTCATGAAATTTTCCCCAACAGAGATGATGCAATATCTGAAGTGAATGGGCAGGATCTAGAAGTCCTGCCCATTCAATGTTTTGGATTGTCTACCTGTCTCTCTGCCGACCTACCCGGCTATCTGCACACACTCTACCCGCGCCCTCATTAAGCATGAACAAGGCTAGGCAGACATATTGCTAAAGCGAGCGCGGTGGTCATGTGTTTCGGGGGAGTGGCTTTGGAAGGAGGATGAAGGGTGGGATTTTCCAAATTTCCTCCTCTAGCTTTAACCATAACATGGATGAATCATTGACGCAGTGATAAATGTTTGATTAGGCTAAGGCGTGTGTTGTTGCGTGTGTGCGTGTTCATACTTGGCTTTGGAGATGAACTTGTAGGTCTCGTTCCAGTACTCCAGCAGGTTGGTGGCCTCCTCGTCGAACACCCTGATGTTGTGGTACTCAAACACTGCTGGGAAGAAGTTGTCGATCTCCCGGGTCACGTTGAGGATGTACCGCACCCTGGGAATGCCAAAATGAGTTCTTCACCCGCTTAGCCTGACAGCTAATAAAACCGTCACAGTGAATTTATAATCAAGTTTCAAAATATTTTGAGGTGCGCATGGGAAAAACATTAACAGCCTTTTTTCGATGTGACACAAATAAACTATAAATGGGGTTCTATTTCTGCCGTTGGCTGCGAGGGAAAACATCTGTCGGGGGGGAACAGCGTGTTCGGTCGTTCCGAGCGCGAGCGCTGGTGTGAAAGATAAGTCAAGGGGAGGGCATGTGAGTCAGTGTTGTGGTGCTCAGAGAATGTCTGTGTCTGCTCACCCGCTGTTCTGCAGCTCCTCCAGATTGGACGCATTCCACTCAGACCCCTGGAGAGACACACAGGAACACGCAACGGTCAAGACTTAATGAAACCGACCACAGAGGGGTTCCTGGGCCCCGGTGGAACAACAAGGAACCGTCGCCTATGGTCCGGTGCATATTAAAGCACGCTATGTGGATACAGGACTGCGTCCTCAGAGCGCTTTCCTAACCAGTGGCTTTAGAATGATTGCCTCACATTCACCCATTCACTCCACGCCGGCCGTGTCAACCACGCAAGGCAACAGCAGGCTCGTCGGGAGCAATCAGGGTTGTGAGTCTCAGGATGCATGCAACGTGTAACCGCAGTGGTCAAAGACCTAGACATCGGTGTATTCAGCCAGCGGGTGGGGACGGGTGGTGGTGGCTTCTTACCAGGTACACGTGGTCGAAGATCTTGGTGGGGCTGTCCATCTGGCCCAGGATGACGATCATCTCGTTGTCGATGAACTCTTTGAACTCCCTCAGGTTGCACACCATCTGCATCTCCAGCTCTGTGCGGATCTGCCCGGGGGGGGGGGGGGGGGGGGGGGGGGGGCAACAAGTTGTGTTAAACGCCCGTCACGTGATGCTTTTACTACCATCCCCCGGTGGCACGGCCACAGGGGAATGGATTCTGGAGGTCAACACAACGGACCCACACCAGAGATAAATAGATCTCTGCAAGGACAGAGTGGTGCTCCGTGAACAAACAGGGGGGTTTTAATCTAACCCTGGAATGGTTCCCCTCGATGGTATGATTATTACATCGGACTCTGGGGCGGACAAGACAAACACACTCTGGTCTGCTTTCACACAGGGCTCTAAGCCCACTTTCTGAGCGAACTTGGATGAATGTGATCCGATCAAAATATAGGAAGCTATATACAAAAAACTATGCATTTTGGGTTGAATGTACTGTGCTGCCGCAAACAGGCTATAGTGAGTCACGGTCAGACTTGGTGCCATCACCAGGTAAAAGCACTTTATATACGGAAGGAATCAAAAATCATTTCGGTAACTCACAAAAACTGAGGATTTTAAATTATTCATTGACCGAAATGCGGTTATTTTTAGATTGCAGGACACTAGAGCCAAAAGAGAGAAAACCAAAGGAAGTACAAAGTTGCTGCTCCATTTTTATTGTCCACAACAGAGAGGCGTTGTGACTTTACCTCAGATGTTCTTTCCAAGAGACAAGCAACCGTTTTCACAGTCCGACATGCGATTACATTACTTGGTTCACAAAGTCAAGCATGAACGCAAACCAATCGAATAAAAATGCAACAGAGTTTCCACTTTACCCCTGAATTTGCCGAGTCTATCAACCTAGGTTTGAAGGTGCCCTTATAGGCCCTTCAAACAACTATAGGCCCAATAATAATAATAATAATAGTAATAATAATAAGCGTGGTTTCTTTCAGGCCTGTAAAACATACAGTTCTGGTTAGGGCGATAAACTGCCATTAGGTTGAATAACAATCTTAAGAGTCCCAAACCCTAATTTCATGTGCCGTTTCGTGCGTCTGCGACAGTACAATGTTTACTGTGTATATATGCTCTGTCCTACCTCCTTGGAGGTGACGTTCTCCAGGTCTTTCTGCATCATGATCTCTCGAAGGCGTGTCTTGATCAGCCTCTCTGTGCGCTCCCTCTCCGTGGGTCTGTGGGCACAAGAGACCCCTGATTAAACACCTTCAACGTACTGTACTCTGTGGCCCCAACACACACACACACTTTTTTTTTTACTGTCCCCTGGCCTGTCCCCCTGTGTTTTCTCTTTTTCTTCCTTCAGATCTCAATGGGGAGACTTGTTCAGAGTAAAGAATTGCCGTTTTTGTCCGGCGCGGCCAGAGGTCGGAGTGGGAGGAGCAGGGAATGCGGCGAGCGGTGGCCGTTGGTGTTCCACAACAGAGCGGCCTTGTGGAGCGCGGCTCCCGTGCCCTCCTGGTATCCACGCCCGCCGCGCTGAGGCCCGGGGTATTTTGGTTACGACCGCAATGCGGATGATAACAAGCGGCCTAATTAAGTCTCCGGAGAAACACACGCCGCCTCTCTCTCTCTCTCTCTCTCTCTCTCACCATCCTCCTTATCGCGCTCTCCCCTGAATGCCTCCTACGGTGTGCGTTCCTGTATGCATGGAGATGGTGGAATGAGGCCCCTTGTTTACCCCCAAACATACAGCCTTGTTAACCCTCATTTGCGGAAAATGCCGGAGGTTGCTTGGAGAGTCTGTGTCCGCGTGCACACGCGGACGTGATTGCGTGCATCTGAATTTGACAGTATAGACCTTTCCTGATTCCCCCCCAACCACTGTCTAAATATGAAGGACCAATTACGAAGACAGGACCTTCTGTGACCTTGCCCCTACAATGCACCATGTCCTCAACACACACACACACAGATGAGAGACAGGATGAGAAAACACAAACCTGCAGAATACACTAGACACACTATACCCATGTGATAATGATACGTAATCTAGACTTGATGATGGAGAAGGAGGAAGATTGTTACGGGAATTGAGCCCGCCAAGCAGCTCATAACTCGTCCCGTATGAGCCTCACCCCGACCAGGAGGATCAACACAGCCTTTGTTTTGGAAAGCGTGTTTGCATGGAGGCCAATGAGCCCGTCTGCCAGTAACATGGATCATAAATGACTGAATGATGAGTCACTTGGTAGTGTACACATTAAACAAACAGGTAGATGGAAACAGATGAGGTCACACACACACAAACGCCATTTCTTTCTCCGTTTCTTAATGAGACACACTAAATTGACACTACATGTTTCGTTAACAATGTCACACAATGAATGTGAACAGGATGGTGAACCGGACGCGGTGCTGTGTCACACACACACACACACACACACACACACACACACACACACACACACACACACACACACACACACACACACACACACACACACACACACACACACACACACACACACACACACACACACCCTCCCACTAATGTTCTGTGTTCTGCAGGCACAGTGGGCCTTTTCCTCTGTCTCTCTTCCTGCCGTCACCTCCTTAGCTGACTACCTGTCTCTGACCATCCCAAGTTTCTCTAAATTGTCATCTTCAGCATACCCCCCTCGCTCCCTCCCTGCCTTTTTTCCCAAGGCTTTACACCCCCCGGGTGTAAAGCCTGAGCTATTTTGGATGCTCCATGCTCTGACATGACTGCGATATAGTATGCACACACACACAGTGATAAACTATGCCCATGCACGCACAACCACTATATCACAGGACAGTGATATATCCACACACACACACACACACACACACACACACACACACACACACACATTGTGGGAGGCGGAGGTCATGCCGATATTTTAAACCGACGTTGAGACACGTGACTAGGAGGTACGACAGGGAATTTCTCTGTTGAAAGCTAAGACGTAAATCTGCCAAATATTATTACCCCAGCCCCCTTTATCCAGGGTGGCGTGATGGGGTTTGAGCGTACTGGGCTGTGATTCACTGGGAGGGGAAGTGACAGAGGGAAGCGTGTGTGTGACCACGGACAGTTGTGGTTGTCCGTTGGGCAACGCTGGGGGCACAGAAAAGCCACAGAGCGCTTCTGTACATTGCGTGCACCCACTGCTTCGTGGGAAAGAAGAGGTTGTGCAACCCCGTGAGACTTCCCCTCGTTTGTAAGCGCTGGTGTGGTGCAAAACCTTTCAAAGACGCGTAAGCAGATGTGCACATATCTCGTAATGCAATCTTCCTGGCACACACACATACACACATACATACGCACTGACACACACGTGCTCTTACACGTCGGTGAAGAGGACCGGGGAGTCGGGGCGGTGGGAGAGGACGTCCTGCATGGCATTCCACTCGTTGATGCAGAACTGATCGGAGGAGAGGCGACTCTGGTAGTAGCTGACCCAGGTCAGGAACAGGCTGCCTGGGTAGTAGTTGTGACAGCGGGCCACGTCGCAGGCCTTGTGGAGCGACTGCAGCGCAGACCTGACACCCAGAGAGACACACGGACAGGAAGAGAGAGGGTACAGAGAGACGGAGAGGAGACGTGGGGAAAGAGAGAAGTCACACCATGAGTTAAAGCTCTATTGCTGCGAGCACCTCTATACTTTGCGCCTTCACAAATTTCTCACTGACTGGACAAATAAGAGACTGCCGCAATTATGTGCAGAGTGCGTGTCTCTCTTCGTCATAACTCAGCCACTCAAATAGCAGGGTAGCTAACCGTGTCAAGAAACCCATGCAGGGAGAAAGACGGTGCGTCTGGATAAAAACCAGAGGGAGCGGGGGGAGAAATGCACTTGAAGTTCAAATGAGAAGCGAGGGGGGGGGATGGAGGGGTCGATACAAGAGAGGCCGATTGCGGTCCCCCTGAAAGAAAAGATAGCGGGACGAGTTCAGAGGTCGTCTGCATGAACAGTGAGGTGAGGGGTCAGGTCACTGGAACAAACCGGGAGAACGGGAAAGACATCATCAAAGGGGCAAAAGCAGCGTTTGGATAAGGACTGAGTGGAGTAGGAGAGGAGGAGGCAGGCTGGTGGAAGGGACACAATGTTCACGTAGCAGCAAACAACAACAGGAAGCGACACAAATACCTAATTCTCCATTTCAGTTTTGGTTTTACATGACAGATAGTTTGCTGCCTGCAAGATGTGCATGAGAGGGCTGCTCACCACATGGCCTGGACGGAGACGGGCTTGAACACGTGAATCCTGTTGACTGTCGACACACTGAAACCGCTGCAGAGCGGGAGTGGGTCGGGGGGAGGGAGAGAGAGAGAGAGAGAGAGAGGGAGAGAGAAATCAATCTCCACAAACAAATCAATAACATTGTAGAACGTTATTCTTCGCATGGTCAACATGAGGCCACAGATATCATAGCGAGCTGGGGGCGGTTGAACGTTATGGAGGTCTTACCCGTCTCCATCCAGGTGGATCAGGGTGTCGCTCCACAGGGGCAGAACCAGGCCCAGTGTGCAGCAACTGGAGGGGGCAAAAACAACAGACGGTATGGTATGAGACCTACTAGTAAAAGGGCACACATTCAAATCCCATTGGTGTGCCACCAAGAACAAAAACGGGTCAAGCATTGTTTTGCGTAAAGCTTCAAGCAACTTCCAGTAAACAACGACTTGTACTTATTGTTGAGCGTCGCCATGGCACTGACCTATCGGAGGAGGTGAAGTCCATGCCCAGCACGATGCTCTCCTCCGTGTCCTGCCGCCCGTTGGTGGAGACCACCACCATGTAGCGGGTGAACTGGGCGTAGGCGCTCTCCAGACGCACCGCCTGGAAAGGGCACACCGAGACGCGGACCATTTAGTAAACGCACCCCGTTTGCGGGTCTCTGACACAGCCATCATTGTGCGAGGCGTGCACTGACCAGGCGGATGGTGTCCTCGGGACGGAGCAGGGTGAACATGGTCTGGAGGTGCTGGCGGAGGTCCCCTGGAACACACACAACCAGTGACTCCCGGCATCGTGACTTCACACCACACACACCCACCCTGGAGCTCCCTTGGCCCCGGTGTCAGCCCGGTTCTAGGCTGTGCTCTTCAATTGGTGCGCGACCTCGCTCATTTTATTAGTTTAGGCAGTATTCAGGATTGCGATCTTGTTAAAAAATGTCAACATCATTGCAACTATTCTCGGAAATAAGAGCGGCTAGAGGAACAGGGACGCATCTGTGGCCAGTCATGCGATCTCCCAGGCACCTGCGTCATTGTGCAGGCCTTATTTATCGTATGTGAACTAAAGGGCAATAAGGCAACAATGGCGCAGTGTGAAAGTTGTTTACACGTTGGGCCAAATCCCTTTTACAAAACGGTCACTGAAGACGCTCGTTTCATGCCACGTGAAACCAGCCCCATAAATGTGGACACACGACACCGGGTCATCCCAGCACAGTGCCCCACCTCTGCCCGGTGGCACACTTTCACAGAGAGGCCGCGAGGGGGAAT
Organism: Gadus morhua; assembly: GCF_902167405.1. NCBI lineage: Eukaryota > Metazoa > Chordata > Actinopteri > Gadiformes > Gadidae > Gadus > Gadus morhua. Next base: position 20,622,470 of record NC_044063.1, read on the forward strand.
GTCTCAGAAGAATTCAAGTCATTGGATAGAGTAGCCTGTGTCCCTGTGTGTGTGTGCGTATATGTCTCTGTGTGTGTGGGGGGGTGTCTGTGTGTGCATGCGTGTCTGTCCCTTTACCTGCGTGTTTGTTTCGGCGCTGGCTGCCATGGGACGAGGAGCTCTGGGTGGGGCTGCTGCCCCTGGGGAGGAAGAGTGCAGCCCCCTTCACCGTCAGGAAGCTCTCGCTGATACTGGAGGAGACAAGGAGGCGAGGACAGGAGAGAAGGGAGGGAAACATAACTTCAATTAGATTAGAAAAAACCTCAAGGCACTTTATTTTTAAAACAAACTCAAACCTCGACCCCCTCCCAGCCAAGTGACATGATCAAATTAAATCAAACTACTTTTAGAAGTCGTTCTGTAATTCACATCGTCCCTCGCACGCACTGCGGGACCACGGGGTCTCAAGAAGGGCGGATGATGGGGACAGCGAGCAGGAGACTCACAATGCTCCATTTAGCTCCCAGGCGGCCCGGCTTGCAGGGCACAAACAGGCCGAGAGCCCCAACGTGAACTCTAACTCTGCACAACACGGGACACTATGTTCCCTTCCTGATTCTGCGCACAGCTGCATCACCATCTGCCAATAGGGACAGATGAGCAAAGTGGCGGCGGAGTGCAGCTCTGGGGGTTTATTGGACAATAAAAGAAGAAGGGCCTTTCTTCTAGATAAGCTAGAGAGAGAAACATTCTAGGATATGGTGTAAAACATAATACACCTTATGGTGTGCGTGTCCACTGTTCTCCCCCTGAACCACAAAGGGGCTAATTATGCCGACTATGTTCACTCTGACGGAGGTCATCACATTGAGTTAGTAGAGATCACCACCAAAAGATATCTTGGATTTCCATGAACTAACAACAGATTTTTTCAGGTGCCTCTGAGGTCCTGTACTGCTGCCATAAAATGAAACATAAAACAAGGTGTGCCTTACTTTTGAGACAAATGACAACCACGGGATGTTCACCAAACACTTATGGTGCAACTCCTCTTTCAAACTTTGACCTTGGCCTTGGTTCACAAATGTCTTTGCGTAGCGAGTGCAATGCATGAAACCCAGGAAAATTACAGAGTAGAGATTTGTTAGGCGTATAATGTAACTTGTAGTACAAGTTTTGTCTGGCAAATGAAGGTTTTTTAATTGTCAATAATGAATAAATAGACCTTCCCACCAACTTTTCTATATAAATGTATCCATTGCGCAGTACAACTTAAAATTACAACCTGCAGGATTCTGCATCCAAAGCAACAAGCAATGGGAATCTAAAAGGTTTTTTTCTTCAATGGTCCTGCACTTTTTTTCTTTTTAAAGAACCCACTTAGCATTTTGGTTTTAATTCAAGTTACAGCGCACATTCCTTTTTTAACAATCGGACTTAAGAGCTGCTTCCACACATTCGTTCATGCATTGCCTTCATTTTCTGCTGGTAAAAGAAGATTTTGAGTCTGTTCTCAGCACAGCAATATGATATAAGCTGAACTGAGAAGAATCCTCACACAATAGCTGTTGGTTTCGTAGCCTCTAGGTCCAGAGGAGACGGCCGAGAGAAGGGAAACACAGAGCCAGCCTTGCCAAGCCAGCACCAGCTGCTGCAACCAAAGAGAGACACTTCGCCCCAGAACTAGCTGGGAAGTTCACCCCACTGTTTTCAATCTTTCGAATGGATGACCTGAAATTAGCATGAAGCTAGCTAAAAGTTCCCATAGCTTAACATTGGTGGTACTAGCCAATCAAAGACACAGATAATACCATGAGATGGTGTGAAAGCTGACTGCAAGTTTTACCTTGACACAATGTTTAGACAGAAAACTATCCCTTGGAGGATTTGAATGATACTATCCTCCCTGTTAGACTTAATCATCTGCCTACTAGTGCAATTAAACCCGACTTCCTTTTTTATGGGGTATACTCATGTTGAAACACAGTACACATTGATTCAATGACTCATTATTTTGAACAAGACAGACTCACACTTGCGTAGCAAAAAGATAAGATAAAGAACAGTTAAAAAACTAAAAAATATTTTTGTTTATTAATCTATTGTACGTCATTGGTATGAAGTCATTGAGTTTTGACAGTGTCGAAAAAAACTGCTTGTTCCCAGCTGTCCATGTTCCCTCTGACCTCAGTTTCCCGTCTACCCCAACCTCTTCCTGTTCACCATATTTGTCATCAACCACATCTTGGCTTGCAAATTCCTTTATTCTGCATTTGCCCTGTTTTTTTATTTTGTTTCAACACTTCTGATTGCATCACAGAGTACAGAGTACATATTGAGTATATAAAGAGTACATATTGAGTAGATATGTGTGATTAAAGAACGATATGTTAAAAAACAAAGATTTTTTGGTGCGATCTGTACGTAGATCGGTATGTATGATTTTTATCTGCGTGTGGATCGTTAATTTATTCCGTTCGTTCTTTGATTTGCACATGTGTATTACCTCTATGATCAGGTACCTAAAATCCATATCTGCAAAAGGATCATTCATTTCGTTCTTCATTTTGCGCATGCTCATCACTTTATAGGAACCCTTTTTCTATGTGGTGTATAAATGTGTGTATTAAAGACATTGTTTCTTCATGGGCAAAAATAAACCAAAATATGGTTATTGATTATGAAACTGAGAATGTTGGCTATATTTTGTATCGTTTGTCTACTTGACATGCATTATTCTATGCGCATTTGAATTAACTGATCTGACGAAAGATCAGAACTTTGCATCACTAGTAGATATACTGAGTTCATATTTAGTATATATTAAGGATTGAGTAAACACTGAGGTCATGGTTTTCCAAAACAATGGCAACAAAAAACACAAAAAAAATAACATGTTGCTGTGGTTGCTTAGTTATTGACAAGGATAGCGTCCAATATCTATCTCCTTAAAATATGTGACCAGTATCCTACTTTTTTATTTTTTTAATGGAGCTCGTCTAAATACCTGAAATGATGATTGATTTACTTGACAGAAGGTGATACCATCCCATGGATCAACAATGAATAGCTTGCTGTTGTCAGTTGAACACTGCTATCGCATGAACACAGCCCAAGACACCTCTTGCATATTTATATTGCCCTCTGTATGTAACCATATCAGCTCACAGCATGTGATCCATCATGCAGGTCCATTTTAAAGGTTGACCTGAAAACCTTTGGGCATTGCCAGTCTCCTGCATGGAGTTAGCCACCGTATCTAAATATAACATGTACAGTCGCTGACTCTGGATCCCTCACACACCAACGGCTCATGGGATTGCCAATGACCAGATCAGTGTTGTTACAATGTGATTGTAAAATGTCATAGGGTAATGCTACAACTCTCACTGCAAAGCACACACACACACACACACACACACACACACACACACACACACACACACACACACACACACACACACACACACACACACACACACACACACACACACACACACACACACACACACACGTGTGTCAGGTGGGATGTAAAGTTATTTGTGCTGTGGCTTGAATTAGCTTTAAAGGTTTTGGCTATTGACAGGGTATACAGTAAAGCTAGGCCTTCTTGATTTACATGGTCTACTTATAATCAACGAAATAGGCTTCATATTTAAGTCATTACATCTAAAGCAGGACAATTGCCTTAAGCCCACAACGCAATCCCCTACTGACCCAACCTAGACCCAAAGGTAGCATGACCACCAAACACCACACCTCCTCATGTAGGCTATGTCATTACCCTACCTGTTGTTAAGTAAACAGAAACACAACATGACACAGGACTGCTGCAACTAGGTCAAATACACAGTTAGTGAATGGAGATCAAAGAGGACCACAGAGTGCTAGGGACAACCAACAGGTGCAGCTGGTGAGTGAGTGGAGCAGGGCTGGATGAAGACAAGGACCAGATAACACAGCAAGGGGCGGGTCATCTTTTGGCAGGGGGCCCCTCTCAGATCCTGGGCACAAGCACTAGGTAGAAGTTAGGGCAACGGTCATCCATGCGACCCAATCATCGCTATGTTGGGACTGCTCTAAAGCAGCAGACGGACAAACTGGGCAAACCCCCCTCTCTCCACATACCCCCCTAACTCGACCTCTTTCTCTTCTTGCCCATATTAGTCACTCTGAGAACGGGGCTGGGATAAATATAGGGCCAGGCTGCATGCAGGCCAGGCCGTGCTAGGGCCTAATGAGTTCACACCATGCACACTCATTCAACCTTTGAGGGCCTGAGAGAGTGACCTGCAGTTTGTGTGTGTGAGGAACCAAGAGTTTCTAACAAAATATAGGGGGAGAGAGAGAGGGTAGACCCCATACCGGCAAATGCAGAGCAAGCAACATAGAAACAGCATGTTGTCCACATATTAGGCTTTGCTAGTGTAAGACATAGGGTGTGCGGTATATTCCCCATTCCTTTTGGGAAAACTTATGTTCCAATTTTAAGAAGTAGGTTTTTAATGTTTAATGTGCCTTTGAGGATTTTGCAAATACAACAGATCATCGGTATTACGTAGTTATTAATCCAAATACTAATCAATGCATGAATTAAGGAGTGGATTCAAGTCAAGAATCAATTTTCAAGATTCAATACAAGCGGCTTGATTAATTTAAGTTTGGGGAGAGAGCGAACTGATAAAGTGTGAGAGATTCCATGCCAAACTCGACGATAAGAAAATTCTTCCCTAACTGCCAGCTGGTTGGAGAATCTCTGCAGGTCCATACCCAACAACTTGTGTAGACAACGTGTGAGAAATGACCTACCGATCCAGTTTCCAGTCCCCAGACTGGTCCACAATACATGTCTGGGGGGCCACACATACACCCTCAATGGAGATGGGCAGCCAGCATAGCGAGCTGCAGCCGGAAGCTGGCCCAGAGTCACGGCGCCGGGTTATTCTGAGAAGGACGGGTCGGAAAGCCCCTTCAAGGAATCTTCCGGTAGAACCACATCATGAATGGAAAATGCTCGGGGAGGATTCAAGAGCAACTGGTTGTTAGTCCAACTATGGTGTCAAAAACTTGCAGCCCATAATACTTACTGCGCGAAAATGTGTACAAAAGAGTGATTGTACTATCGTCGACATAGAATATCCCAATTAAAATGGGGGCACTTTATCTAGTGCTACATGGCATTGACGTTGTGCCAAGGACAATTTTGAAGGATTTCTGAAGGAATCATTAAACAACATTGGCGCCAATGACATTTACACTACTTGGCCTTTACTGGACACCATTAATGTGCCATAAAGGCAAAGCAGGCCGTGATTAATCCAGTCAATTGAACCATTGGAATATATGGCTGTACCCTACTCCCCCCTGAAGGCCTATTTGCGTGCACAAGACACACACACTTTGATGGGTGTACAGCCAAAGGGACTTAAGCTTACTTGCACAACTATGACAACAAGGAATCAGCCACAATATATGGCTTGTGTGCAAACACACTTAGTTCGGCCGGTCAGCAAATCCATTATGAATGTCATTCTTATCTTTCTTTCTCCCACTAGGCGCACGCACGCACGCACGCACGCACGCACGCACGCACACACCGGAAGGAGCATGTGTGTATAATAAGCAAAAAAACAATGCACCAGGTAGCGCTTATCTCCACTGAAAGACTCAGCGGCCCTGTAATTTACCCAAGGCCCCAAACAATGGTTACGCGTTACAATTCCCGCTGGTATTCTGGCCCATACTTGCCTTTAAAACACATGGCTAACACCAAATGAAGACCAGTAGAATGGAAGGAAAACAACGTCCCGCATCAAGTGTCTACAACCGTGGCTCTCACTGTGTTGATAAGGCCAGACGGCGGACCCCTGCTGACTGGTACTACGTAGGATAAACAAAAACACCCAAGCTCCAACTAAACAGCATGAGCAGTTGAAAACAAGGAAGTACAAGCCTTCTGCATTTGATGGCAGAGCACCAGCAACACGTGCCTTTAATTACATTGCGTGTTATTAAAGCTTCCCCTTAACCTGTATTGAGCAACTTTCTTAAAAGTCTATGCAATAACTAGGCTAGGGTTACCTCAGCTAGGGTAAAAAAGACCAGAGTAACAAGAACAACAATAACCATCTCCAACACTTGCATCTCAATTGCCCTATAAACAAATGTGTGCGACCTAAAAAGTTTAAATTAGGGACGAATTCAGAACATCTCTTACAATAAAGTTAAACCATTAGGCAATCATCTAATGAACTGCAAACTATATATTTGGCTCCAATAATAGTTAACATGCATATGTGACTAGATGACTCTTTCAACTACTAGATCCAGACTGAATACGTTTCCCACGGCAAGCCTTAAATGAGATGGACAAAGTTTTGGCATCTCGATGGGACTGAGCAAAATCCATAAAAGCGTCCTGTTTTTATTTTCTCATCAATCTGACCACTTTAACAGGTAGAGCTTTTCGGGGGAAACATGTGACTCACCAAAACAAGAAACTAAATCATGCAAGGGCAGGCATATGGGAACGTCCGTGCATGGTGAAGCGGAGGGAACGATGCTCACTTGTATGGATATCTGAGTAGCCTGTAAACGTGTGTGTGGAACTAGGGAGACAGTATGGGTCACACCCCTATTACCCAGCAGCGGCACTGTCTTCAAGGGCATGTAGACTCATTAAAAGTCCGCTCAGTAAACGCCGGAGAACCTCACTTTCAAAGAATATAAGTATTCCACAACATGTAGAGTACAGTGAAGTCGTAACATTGAAACTTGCGTCAACCCCGATGGTAACTATATACAATGTTCAGCCTAATTGGACTTACAGTTGGTTGATCTGGTTTTGGGACCCCACTGCGTCGTGGTTAAAGTATGGCACAATCTTGGCTCCACAGCACGAGCAGAAGCCCCCCAAGGAGCCGTCGGAGCCGGTGCTGGACGTCGTGCCGAGGGTCATGGCGTCTTTAGAAGAGGCGTCCCAGAGGACGGCCGAATAGGACAAATGCTGGTCCACAAGTCGACTATCACTTCACTCCGGCGCTCGCGTTAAACCCCATTGCAAAAGCAGGACAGTTGAAAGTGTTCAGTGTTTTAATAAAACGCGGAGAGACCCGCCGTGGATATTAAGTAACCGTGTTGAGGCGGCAGGTGTAACGTTATGTTGTCTGACCACATGTCCCCGCTGTAACGACACACTGAACGCGACAGCTGTTCAACTATTGTGTCTAAAGAAATGCCATCCAAAATCTAAATTTGCGTTTAACGCCAAAATACATTCGTTAAAAGACAATGAAGTGTGTTCTATCCAGTGTCATGGATAACTGCCTGTAGAGAGCGATTTGGCTGAAAGTCTTTCACAAGGGAGGAGCTGAGAGCAGACATGTGCTCCGAGAGGGAGGGAGGAGAGGGAGGGGCGACGAGCGTCACCGTTTACCATCGACCCCATCACCGGAGAGCAAAACAAAAACAAAGCCTCTTGACGTCCTTAAAAAGTAATTGGTTACAGTCTTGAAAGTTGGAATTCAGCTTTTAAGGCAGAGATAAAGATAATGTCATCATGTCTATTGACAGAGGATACATTTCATTACATTGATAACTAGCAGGGTCCATGCGATGATAACAGTGGAAAAGCTGAAACTGTGCTAGAGAAATGTGCCTCTTTTTAGATGAATGGTCTATAAATGTGTTAGCTTTTGAATGATGCGAGTGAATTAAACCCAGATGGGCCACGAGTTTAATTCAAAATGTAAAAAATAACACTGGAGTCTCCACTCCCCCTGTCCTCGCTCACTCTCTCCCCCGGGAACACTGACTGTGGTGTTGTTACATAAAGGGACAGGACAAAAGGAGACTTGGCCTTTACTATTGGGGCTTTTCAGATTAGGCTGGCGTCCAGACAGTACTGCAGCCTACGGCTTTGACTCCTGGTGTATCGCACACGAGAACCTAGCTGGAGGCCTCACCTGTTGGCTGGCTATCACCTGATCGGAAAGCATAGATTCTAGACAACAACAACTAATAGCATCCCCACCAGCCAACACTCTATGTTCTGGTCAACAGCTGGCAGCCCCCCCCGACACACCTGTAAGGCACCCTTGTTAGGCTGATTAGCATGTGGCTCTAATGTGTGTGGGAGGTGAAGGTATGCGTTTGTGTCTGCAATATCTCAAGTGAGTGTATAATATCTCAAGTGAGTGTATAATAAATCTCTGGTCAGACAACTCGGCAGTGTTGACCAAACTCTGCCTACCTTTGTGCTGCAAAGGGTGCCGTGTTTTTGTGTGTTTGTACTGTTGGGGTGTGTTTTTAATCGCTATGGCCTGCGGTCAGCTAGCCTCCGTGCAAGGATTACTATTTGAATACTGACGCATTTATTGGGTTCCGATCGGTTGTTGCTGTCTGATTTATGGACGATACAAGGACTGCATCAGTTAAAGCCAAAGAGCAATGAAGCACGGGCATGGAATATGAAAGCTTACGTTTTGGGACTGGTTTGAACGCTGGGCCTATGTCGGACATTTTGTTTGCAGTAATGAAGGAGCAAAGAAGGTTTTTTTTCACTTACAAACTGAATAACACATTCCTGCTATGAAATACTCTGTGGGGCTGTTAGTGTTTTGTGACGGGGATCTTAAGAATAAACTAAATAGGACATCAACAAGTCATATTAAAAATGTCCATTTCTAAATGTTTCCATTTTATATTAGCATGGGTATCAGCTTATTTTTGGCCAGGCAAACAGTAAACAAAGACACACAACAGTATGGCTTCCTTCACACCCCGGGGTGAACTTGTCCTCACCCCAAGTGCAGAGTGACCCCCCGACCCAAACCCAGTTTCGCTTTTCTTCCGACCACGGTCTTTCTCCCTGGCTATAATAACAAGCAACAGTCCAGGTCCTGGTGAGCCTGGGAAATCATTCAGCTGAACTGAGAGTATGAGACCTCCGACAGCGGACAGACATAAACTCAAAACCTGTATACTTAGCACTGTGTGTGTGCGTGCGTGTGTGTGTGTGTGTGTGTGTGTGTGTGTGTGTGTGTGTGTGTGTGTGTGTGTGTGTGTGTGTGTGTGTGTGTGTGTGTGTGTGTGTGTGTGTGTGTGTGTGTGTGATTCCAGGGGGGTTATCTGACAGAACACAGCACTTCCTCCTCTCAACTTTCAAATGTCTTTCTAGACATGGACTAGCAGCATAACAACTAGACCCCACAGTAAGGAGTTAAGACATCAGAGTAATGGAAAGTGTCTGTGATGTCTTCGGAATAAAATTGGCAAAATGAATTATAGAACTTTGTCCTGAGGATTGTTATGATATGTTACCTTGCCTAAATCACAGACTTGTCCTATAGCTAGGACGTTTCTTCTTTTTTTTTTACAGAAGCTGTCTGTCTGTCTGTCTGTCTGTCTGTCTACACACCTGCTGCAGTCATGTGTTTCTGTTGTGGTGATCAGTTTGGCAACCAGTGCTCTTCTTTCTGAGTATCTGGGGGCTGGGTCAAAGTAGAGAGCTGCTGTTTGTTTGTGTGCTTCCTCAGAGGGGTTGCATAAGTCTACCCTTTCCTCCCCTCACTCCTCATGCTGACTGCAGTGATGAATATGAGTTACAGCAGACATGTCCATCCAGGATGTCATGGTTGTGATAGTGTGTGTGTGTGTGTGTGTGTGTGTGTGTGTGTGTGTGTGTGTGTGTGTGTGTGTGTGTGTGTGTGTGTGTGTGTGTGTGTGTGTGTGTGTGTGTGTGTGTGTGTGTGTGTGTGCGCGCGTTTTATCCCATTGAGCGAGCCCCATCAGCAGACTGTTTCCAAGACCAGGGCAGGGGGCAAGCTGTTTACCATACAGTGCTCGGCTATAGTCAAGACTAGTCAAGAAACAATATAGGAGGAATGTCCTAATACGGCAGTATTAAGAGAATGCAATGTTGTGGTTTGTGATAACATTGAAGATTGAACGTGTAGGGTCACGACTCAAAAATATGAGGAAAAACGGTCTGCACTCATGTGATGGAAAGACTTTTTTCCAGAACTAATTAGTTACCCGACTCAATACAACTAATGAGAGAACAGAGACCATTAATACATCCATTACACACTTGTAATTAGGCTACAGGCCTAATTTGACTCATAGGGCAGACCGCACACAGCAAAGCCACATAGACTCAGTAAAACATTAGACAACACAATGTAAAACGAATGGCCTTGCAATAGGGATCAATGGAGTCTGTTTCTGCCTCAACATGCCTGAATGTAAGGCTGACCCAACCTACAAAGACTACACTGATTATTTCATTAACTCCACAAATAATGTGCTTTGATAACATTTACGCGTAGTATGTCGACGATAGTACAATCGTTGTATAAATAAATGTTTTATGAAATAGCTGGGTCTGAAATGTTCTCTCTCTCACACACAAACATGAATGATACTATTCTCACACACACACACACACACACACACACACACACACACACACACACACACACACACACACACACACACACACACACACACACACACAAACAGTGGCGGCTGGTGGTTTTTAAGGTGAGGGAGGAAGGACTGCGTGCTTGGTTGCCATTGGCCTGCTTGCACTGTTTGTGGCGTATGGTGGCATAAGTATGTGAGACTCAAGTTGTTTCAGGGTTTTTTGGGGAACTGCAAAATAGCAGGGAGGGATAATTATGTGAATTGATAGAAATCCACCAGTGGCAGCATTGTACTTTGAACACTGGTGGCCCGCATGTCTTGGACTACAAGGGCAGAAGGAAAGGATCCAAAGCCAATTAGTCAAATCAGGCCTACTATTGATTTGTAAAACTAAATAAAAAAATCTGGGCCTAGCATTGGGCCTATTTTTGCCCTCAATGACTGAAGCTATTGTTTGTTATTTGGCTATGTTTATTTTCAGCTACAATTGTTTTAAGAAAAAATGATGACACAAGACCAAAAGTGATGTCATTTAAAATGCATCTTGCTTTCCACAATATCAAACAGAACGGTCAGAGTAACAAACAATTAAAATAACAACAATAACATTATTTCACAACTATTTACATGGGCTGTAAGCCTAACATTGTTTGGGGCAAATGTGGATGTTAAAGGTCCCATGATATGCCACCAGGTGTGGGCTGATTCGTTACAAATCTAGGTGGACTCGCCCACCTGTGGTCATAAGGGACAGATTTCCAAAATGGCTTGTAACGGCTAATTAACCCACACCTGGTGGCATGTCATGGGATCTTTAATGGATGTTTCAGAATGTTGGTGATGGTGTTCAGCCAATTAATATTGAGGGACTTCATTTATAGATCAAGTCAAACCTCCTCGCGGGCTCCGCAGCTCGGCCTCGGGCAGCCCGGCCGCGGGCAGCCCTGCTGCTGTGTTAATTTTGGAAAAAGTCGACCAAGTCTGGATCACTTTAACTCACTTATCACTACTCAGTTATGTGCTCTGATTGGCTAAGGGCATTAATTCATTAGTAGTCTGGGCAATCTGCATTTTTATTCTCAACAATTTTAAGCAGGATCTTCCTCCCTCTCCTCACTGGAGAAGCCTCCACTGACACACACACACACACACACACACACACACACACACACACACACACACACACACACACACACACACACACACACACACACACACACACACACACACACACACACACACACACACACACACACACGTTTGCTCATCACTCTTCATTAATGTGATATGGTATGGACACTTAGCCTTGGAAGAACAAGGGGGCCTTTATTTCCGCAGATAAGACGTACAAAATCTGTTCCCTAACAAAACATGTTTGGCCAAAACCAAAATAGTCTTTCTTGCTCAATTTATATTTGCTTCAATACATTTTTGAAAGGTTAATTTAGTTGAGACAGCAACATGTGATGTGATGGAATTAAATAAGCTTAACCCGGCAGGTGGAGGAAGAGTGGAAGCAAGTGTCTCAAGTCTCAATGAAAGGGAAGGGAAGCAGCCCTGTGAAGCATGTCCCGACATGTTTGGTTTTGGTTTGCTTTCAACTTCACTCACACCTTTATCTCAAAGCTAGGGTAGGCAATGTATTTGTCATCCGGAGAAAAAAAACAAAAGAAATCGAATGCTCCGACCCAAATAAATAATAATCTGTTGTCTGAGGCTTTAGCAGGCCTGTAATAAGCTTGTCCAATCATTTAATTCGGCCTGAATTAAATGATTGGATGGCCTACCTGTCTGTCTACCTACAAACTCGGCTACCTGCGCAATCTGCCCATGCCCTCATTGCGCATGAATGGAGTCTTCCACAAAGCAAGGCAGACCTTTAGCTAAAGCTAGCGAGCTAGTCATACGTTTAGGGGGAAAGGCTTTGTAGGGAGCCTGAAGGGACGTGTTTTTTTTTTTGGTTTGATGCTTTCAAACTCTGGCTTACTCTGCCTGTGTTCTCCGAATTGCCTTTAGCAGCTTTAACTACGATATCCTTAAACCTGTCCTAGATCAATAGACCTGCTCTATCAGTGAACGAGCTGGGGATAGAAAGGATTTGGTTTAGAAGACCAAATGTCATGAATACTGTATAATTGTGTACCAACTACTTAGTGAATTGACTGCTTGAAATAATTCAGGACAAGGTTAGCCGTTGTTTCAAATGACAAAGTGTTTATATATGGATGACTATGTGGACATTTCAAAATGTCAAACTGATTTGAGTTGTCAGTTATTTAGATATAAAACTTCACCCAGATGTCTACCAATGTATTCTTCCAATTACAAATAACAAAAGAGGTCAGGGGCTCAACTTACAGTTGCAGTTTTGACAGTAACATTCAGTAATCCTCGAGCAAACACAAGAGCCGCAACATCCTGGGCTTTGGTATGAAAGGAAATGATGTGCGACAGAAAGACAATGGGACAGACAAGGTCAGAGAGGGAGGAAAGCTCCACATTTCCCCTCCCTCCCTTCCTGCTCTTCAGCCGCAGCTCATCCGTGCTCCTTTAGAAGTTTCACCCATACAGGTCCTTCATAGACCTGAGTTACCTGCACACCCACACACAAACCCAGTCCAATGGAAACTAAACTAAATCATGGAGGGAATCTATACAAAGAAGAGGTGGTGAGAACTTTTCAAAATAGTGTCTGAGCCACCACACTGCTTTGACAAATGTAGAGGTCTGCCCTATTTATACAGCCAGAATGACCTCCCATGGCTTACCTTTACACAATTTTTGTACAGGTAGAAAGGTAAAGCATGTCCAGACCCTTCACAACCTACGCCTTAATAAGGAAGATCAGAGTATCAACCCATTATTTACAATGCTAGTGCTGTGATCAGCCAATCGTTTTAGCACTTTAAAGAATGAGTGTGTGTGGCGGTCTCCAATTAAATGCTTTTTAAGATGGAAATATTCAGATGTTCGCTTGATGTCCGGCCGCAAAACGGCTGAACAGTAGACACGGATGGAGGGACTCTTCTGTTATAACATTCGGTGCAATGGTGAGTCGCACAGATTCCTTTACTGCACTGCAGCAGCGTTACACTTGACCGATGCGTCAACTGGCCCTTAGTCACCCAAACAGCGCTGTGTGTGCCAGCCTGCGCGGTCATGCGCATGTTTATTTGTGTGCGCATGTGTCGAAGAAAGAGTCGGAGCATGGTTGGGTGTGACTGAAAGAAAAGGAATAACAAAACAATGGACAGTCCCCTTCCCCAAACAAACAAACAAACCAAGAGAATGGACACATGTGCAAAGGCATTGTGTTTGTGTGTCGGCCCTTGAGCAGCGTTTCCCTTCCTCCACACAAGCGGCCCCTATAACGCGTCTGGCAGCTGGACGAAGGCCTAGCGGGCTGAGAAGCTATACCTCCATATTCCATATGTGGGGTGTGGTGCACACTGTTAAAAAAGACCTAAACTGTTATGTAATATGCCCTGGGGGTCAGGCTGTATGGCCTTTGGATGCCCCCCCTACATTGAGTGTGTGCGTGTGCGTGTGTGTGTGTGTGTGTGTGTGTGTGTGGCTACATGGGTATGACTTCACCAGCTGTAGTTTCATAGAATTACCTAACGTATAATGGGGTCCACATGTCTTGTGCGATTCAGGGTGTGTAAAATTCTTGGTGGTGGTGGTGAAGTCACCGAGTTTCAATTCAGGGACATCTGATGGGGGCCAGGAAGCCTCATTCCTGATGCTCTACGGCTGGCTGCTATTCTTCCAACACACTTTATATGACGAGGCTGGCTGGTTTCTCCTAAAATGAGGTCTTTTGGTTTCACCGTTTTACTGTGCCGACTGCTCTAATGGGATGGGACGTTTCAAATGAGCATTCACAAAACAACAGTACAATTTATGATGTTTCGGCATAGCAATAATATGCTTCAATGAGCATTCATCAGTTACCAGTATTCTTAAGATTAGGGTGGTTTCCCACCCAGATTGACAACCCACAATGTAATGTTCAAAGCCAAACAAATCAAATAGGTTCTTTTTTTCTTCTACAACATCTGTGTTCAATGAGAGCCGAGGCAAAGGAAGTAAACAAGCCCTTGACAACATGCTGTACCTCTTGACATGATTTAACCGTTGCTAACCGCTGATGTTTGAGGAAATGTATCGGTTGTAATGAGTATCTGGACAATGTGTTGATGTAGGGAGCTCAGATAGCCAGGCTAAACACCCGGATGCTGCTTCTAGGCATTGAAATTGGAGGATGCCCGAAATAAGACAAACATAGACTTTTCCTGGTCTTGTCCTTTGAATGAACCCATAATAATTTACAAACCATGCCATACAATTTCTTAGGTCATGACAATGACGTCAAATGCATCAAAAAAAGAAAACCTGACAAAGCCTGACCATTGAGATTTCACTTCAAAAGGTTTAGATTAGTTGAACAAATCCGTTTTCAAAGTGCGGTAAGATGAAAAAGTGATGTAGCCTTTGATATCCTACTCTCGATTGATTCCCAGGCCCGGAACAACACTGTGACTGAACCAACACTGGAGTCAGAAGACCAAAACAACTCAATAACCACAAATGCACAAACAAGCATTTCATGATTCACTTATGAGTTCAGGCACACACACATACCCAAAAAAATGTGAACTGTACATCTACTTGTCAATTGTTAAGTATGTTCTGTTAGCCTGTACTTTGCTCAGCAAATGACCTATTCCTTTTTGCAGGTAGGATACATTGTCTCTGAGCTTCATCAGTGTCTTCAACCACGTTCATCTTGTTAAACAACTTCTAAATGTTTTAATTACATACGTTTCTTCGTCACCAGCCTGAAGCGCTTCATTGGTTAGTTGCCGATACTATTGCTACAGTCCATGCACAGTTACAAACTGTTCACCAAATCATTAAATATACATTTATGAATCGCTTTGAGCATTTGTGATTATTAAACAAAACAAACTAGATAAACGTCTAGGACTTTGACATCGGAGTAGGCGTTTGTGTGTTTGTGTACAAACACAGGCTGTATTCAATGCAACTGAGAAGCCAAGAGGAAGTGAAACTAGAACATAATAAACCCCCACACACACACCCCATGTGTAGTTCATTTTACAATGTAAATAAAAACAGAACCACTTAATAGTTTGCTGCATAAGGAAACAAAAGGACAGTATCTCTACCGATATCCACACAAAGACCCACGTCACCCAATGGCTCAGAGCGCTGTTGTTGCCAACAGTAATGCAAAGTATAACCAGAATGCGTAGACAAGAAGAGATGGCAACATGAACAGGACAACCACAAGCTGAGAAATGTAAATCACAATCATAACCCAAAGTCTGTAGCGTGTTCTTACTGTGAACAGTGATGTCACACTCCCCCTGGTGGCGATTGTGCCGCTTTACATCAAGTGGATCATAACAGAGAATCAAATGCCTGTAATGAATGAGTAAAGAGACAGGAGATCTAGAAACACATAAATAAACAGGCCTCACCTCCGAGGCTGGGAGCGACGGTCATCTTCTCCGCTCCCCGATTCCTGTGGGGGGAAAGACACAGAAGAACCTCTGTTAGGGTCATGAAGGAAGCCACAGCTAGATCAGCAGATTTTTTTTAAATAAAATATAAATGACAACAAGGAAAAAGACTTGAGAATGATCTGTATTTACTCTAACTGCTGTCGTGGTTGGGTGCATTTGTTTAATGCTTGTGTAACATCCTGTTTTCTACAGTGAAGCGTACTCCTTTACGATCAAACGCAGAGTCAGAGACTCAATTAACATTCTGTTCATATCATTTTCTGATCTGCTGGCACTCTGAAGCGGTTACGTGGCAGCGTGTCATCATGAACTGAGTTAAAGTCTGCGTCTGCATGAGAGAAGCCTAGAGGAGCAGGGATAAAGCTGCAATGGACTGTGTTGTTTCCTTCCCCAAAATGCAATCATCCCCTACCACAGAGCACAGACACACTCGCACGCTCAACAACACACACACACACACACACACACACACACACACACACACACACACACACACACACACACACACACACACACACACACACACACACACACACACACACACACACAAACAAACACACACGTAATCCCAGCCTGATTCACTAATCCCTCCCTTTAACACTCAAGGGAACTTTCTCTCAGTTCCCAAGCCCATGGCATGTACATAAGCACAACAGAATCCTTTAACACACATACAGAAGGGAACTGTAAGCCAGTCCTATGAGTGTAGCGTTAAGTGTCCCATGGTGAAGCTGCAGGGGCTGGGTCTGATCGAGGAGGTGATGAGGAGGAGTGGGTCAGAGGGGGCAGTAGGCTGGGGAAGAATGGAAGCGCAGAAGCTCTTTTCAAGCATTCTGCACTCAACTGCTGCCACAAATGTGATTAGACCCAGGTGGAATGCAGGCAGGCAAGCAGACAAGCAGGCCTGTATACTGGATGGCTGGCTTGTCACTGGGTGGGTGGGTGGGTTGTTGGGCGAATGGGTAGGTGATGACGCTCATTTGAAATCCAAGGAATTATGGTGTTGCAGCCTACTGACCTTGGGGGAGATCCAAGTGCGTAAGTGATGAGAAGACGACGGTGACGCAAGGCAAATAGAAAGCCTGTCCCTCAAAGACGCGCACACACACACACACACGCCCAGAAATTTTTATTCTGCAAAATGCAGATTGTCTCCGACACGATTGATCAAGCAAATTGCTAACTGGCCATTTGAACAACTTCAATTTCTTATTAAACTGACAGAAAATAAAGAATGGCGGTAGAGGATGGTGTCCATGGTAACGAAACCACATGGATCTGTAGGGAGTTGCCTAAGGGCCAATGGGAACAGGGCATTTGTTGTACTGCTAGGCAGATTACATTTCACGCAGGTGTAGGGGCAGCTCTCCCCCACTTAGCAAGAAACAAGCAACGGTAGTCCATAATTAATCGAAGGGTTGGATAAGCTTATGCTTGCATATTTAATTGGCCATGGGGCTCAAAAAGGAGCTCCACACTTGACCTAAAGCTCCAGCCAACCTAATCCTATGGGGAAATCCTCCTAGCATGCAGCTATATGTTATAGTGGTGGACTGGTGGTGTTGTCGACATCATGCTGCTGATGCTGATGCTTGCGGTTCTCTCCAGGCTTGGTTCTCAGAGCCCCTCCCGCCGCCAGACACATCTTCACTAAGATCCACCCGCACCTCCAGGCTCCTCACGTGTGTACTCACATGGCCCCGGTTCACATCGCACAGCGAGGGCCGGACGGGTCTCATGACAAGCAGCTGCTGGGCTCGGGTGATGCTTGATATGGACACCAAGATCTCCTTTCAGACAGAGGCCCAACGTCTTTCTACACGGTTTCTGCTGGGGCTATCCAAACAGAGTGCTAATGATGGTGGTTGTGGGCTTGTGAACACTCTACTCGTGTCAGAAACCGGAGATTTGTTGTTTAACACAAACAGGTTTAGTTATTGAGTGTGTGTCAATGGCAACTGATAAGAGCAATAGCATCTACAATAGCTGTGGATTCACATCAAACCCATGATTGACTTGTCGTTTTAAATATGTAGCTAACCTCTGACTGACCATTGTCCAATGATGAACACGTGTGGTAATATTATACTATATATATATATATATATATATATATATATATATGTTATAATACAAATTAATTAACTTATTAACTTTTTACAATGCAGTTGCTGCTTAATAGTCTGTGAGCAATAGATGCCATGTTTCACTCACTATGAGCATCACTATTATAGTGTTGTAGTTTAGACTTTGAATAAGAATACAACCAGTGTGAGTTCTCCATTGATCATTTCACTCTGCATGCAGTGTCCAATGTAACACCTAGAAAGTGTGTGTGTTGCTTTAAGATCTTTGAAATGTTTATACAAAGAAGACCACTGATGGAAGCTAAGCTATGCATTATTCTACAGTTGAGTGGAGCGGTAGACAGGAACCGGCCGCGTGGGCTATCTTTGCTGGAACTATCTGCAATCTGCGCCAATGCTTTGTATTTATCTCTATTCCTATTCAGGGTGTGGTAATTCACTTTTCCTACATGCTAGCCTAGCCCCTGGGAGTCTGGAAACACACACAACTCACATTGGACACACAGGGATGAAGGGATTCTCTTTTTCCATCCAACATAGCCAAGCTTATATAGTAAACATTATATTACCATCTAACCCGCTAATTACTCCATTGTGTAGCAGCTGAAGTAGCATCCAGGAAATAGGTACAGTCATGAAGGTAGTATACTACCCTATACAAGATTCGTGTTTAATGGCTAAAACACACAACCCTGATTAAAAGAAGTGATGCGGGGATCCTAAGCAACGTAAACTCTTTCTGGGAGAAATGATAAGGAGGACCAGGCTTGCAGTGACTGGACCTTGCTGTTCGCTGAGACGGACCAGGAAGCTAGCTGACACAGTTCACTCAACCAGTACACAACACCAGGATCACTCAACCCTAATCTATAACCCTTCTATTTACATTAAAGTGGATAAACGCACACACATACACACACACGCACACATAGATATAAACATACACACAACACACACCCATAGGTCCCGCTGAAATGTTTTCAATGGACTTTGAGGACACTTTAGCGGACAAGGGGTTAGCCCTGTGACCAGCTAGCCGCCCTGGACGGTGATACTCACCGACACGCAGGGGCTGGAGGTGGTACTCGGTGTGGGTGAGCGCTGAACAGTGACCAGCGCCATCCCAGCTGTAGTAGTGGGTGTGACAGTCACCTCGGCGAGAAAACCTCGGACAAAATCAACATTTTGGACACACAATGTGCAAATATCCTGGGGTTGTCGAGAGACGCTGCTGGGTTGCTTACCCGGCGTCTGGCGCATGCGCGTGGGGTACCAGCTGTCAGATGCATGGGGGTCGACTGGCTGCTTGACCGCTCAGAAAGAGCGTATACCTATAATTTCTTGATTTTGTCTGGTCTTGAAACTAAAGGATGTCTGTAAATAATGTTAATAGTAATTACATTAAACAACTTGCAACCCCCCCCCCCCCAAGGGTAAATGATTTAGAAGATGATAATCATGGCTTAAAAAGGAAATGAAAAATACTATGATTTAAAAAAGGAGCAATGGCATTGCAGTAGGTTATTGATCTTGAGTTTTTTGCTTCTCTCCCTTTAGCATGATACTCCTGGCCTCACAACCCTTGAAGATCATACGGTTAACCTTCAGCAACATTAGGGTTAATGGATTCAACCTTCTCTTTCGCCTGCAACCTGCTATGACTTTTCTCCAACCAGTAGCTGGTGGATGAGGAGGGAGACAGAAACAATTGTGTGATGGGGTGTGGGCTGGTGGGGTTGGGATGGTAGCAGGGGGAGAGTAACGCACAGAGAGACTCAAGGCTCATTCTTCTCATTCTTCATTATCTGGGTCATTGCCTTCTGCCTTGCCCCAACATCACCCCCCTTTCACGCCCACACACACACACACACACACACACACACACACACACACATTCAGATACATGCTTTCACACGCACAAGCATGCACGCACACAAATGTACACGTGCACACACACAAACACATATATGCATGCACATACTCTCTCACATACACACACACACACACGCACACACACACACACACACACACACACACACACACACACACACACACAAAAGCACACATGCAAATCGATCACCTGACGTAGCAATGTGTCAGGGGGAATTGGAGAGGAGCCAAGAGAAGGACATTGAAAGAAAGGCTTTAGGGAGAGAATGTAAAGACAAAATATAAATAGAGATTGAGAGAAATACAGACAGAGAGAAGAAGGCAACCTATAATTATTCTAGAGTAGGGGGGTGACAGAATGATGGATTACCCATCCTGCCAACTACCTTCTCTCATCCCCTATCCTACCCCATCCCCCAAGTCATGTATGACGTGTGCAGCCTACTAAACCATATACTGTGTATGTGTGTGTGCGTGTGTGTTTGTGTTTGTTTGAGTGTGTGTTTGTGTGTGTGTATGCGTGTGTTCCATTAGGTCTGTCAGAGTGTGTACGTGTGTGTGTGATAAGGTGTGTGAGAGTGTGTGTGTGTGCGTGTGTTCCATTAGGTCTGTCAGAGTGTGTACGTGTGTGTGTGTTGAGTGGGGGGGGGAGTGTGTGTGTGTGCGTGTGTGTGCGTGCGTGCGTGCGTGCGTGCGTGCGTGCGTGTGCGTGCGTGCATGCGTGCGTGTGTGTGCTTGTTCCTGCCTGTCAACCCCCATTCACCATAACCCTCTGGAATTAATATTAATCTCCTCTTGCAAATTGTTTGGGGTTAAATTGGGTTTTGCTGCTGCTGTCTATTTCAAGTGCTGCCGGACCCATAAGCAGGCCCCTGCCAACCACTAATTTCCATGGAGTGACAAAGCTAATAAAGCAGATCGGATTTATCTCAAGGAACAGCCTATCTGCCTCCTCTCGGCGGATCCTACTCACTTCTACTAGTCCCCAATGCCCCAATGCATATACTATGTATCACCAGGATAACAGGAGATGAGCCGGAGGAGA
>NC_044063.1:20648447-20650947 GCF_902167405.1 Gadus morhua
ATATTTATCATTTGATATTCCATATATCGTTTTTCTATACAGGCTTTACGGTCATTACAATCTGTCACCAACATACATAGATTTTATAGAAGCTTAAGTGAGGGAGAAAGAAAGAGACACATACAGACAGAAAGAGAAGAGAGAGAGAGAGAGAGAGAGAGAGAGAGAGAGAGAGAGAGAGAGAGAGAGAGAGAGAGAGAGAGAGAGAGAGAGAGAGAGAGAGAGAGAGAGAGAGAGAGAGAGAGAGAGAGAGAGAGAGAGAGAGAGGGAGAGAGAGAGAGGGGCAGAGGGAATCATTTCCATCATTAGCTATTTTGGCAGTTGACAAGGCAAGAGGACACAATGCACGCACCCACACACACACACACACACACACACACACACACACACACACACACACACACACACACACACACACACACACACACACACACACACACACACACACACGTGTCCCGCACACATACACACTCACATCTTTGAACTGCATTCAGTCCCTTACACATCACCCTTCAACAGCTGGACAGTTTTATTTTTTTCATTATAATTTGCACGCCTTGCCCAATTACAATTGTGCACACATGGACGGAAGCGTGCGTACAAACTCACAAACACACGTACACACACACACAAACACACTGACATTCAGGCATTGAGTGAGGAAGGAGACAAGGTAGATTAACGACACCGATACCAGACTTACGAGATATGAACGTGTACATGTACAGTACAGCCATCTTTTTTTATCCTCCTGTTCCTACACACAGACATGCACACACACGAGGGCGGGATGAGTCCAATTCTAAATTAAAAAAGATAGTATTTGATACAATGCATTTTTCTTTAAAACGCTTTTATAGAACACTTATAAAATACACACAGCTCCTTTCAAGTGTTGCGTATTGGACAAGCAAAGGAACTTGTGTGTCTGTGTTTCCGTAAAGCCCTATGTTTAGCATATTGTAGGACATAAAGAACGCACAATGGAATTGAATTGGAGCATCAAAATGTAAGCGCATATTGAATGTATTTTTTGTGTATCTTTGCATTCCTAATGTATGACAAAAAACACAAACACACACACACAAACACACGCACACAAGAACCCACATGATTTGGTTGAAAATAATAAGCAGTTATGCGGGTTGGATGACACTGATAGGTGTTAAAATGATTTATATTTGGTATCTATTGAGTATGAATGAGACAATGACAATTAAGTGGATGAAATAAAAAGTAAACAATCAGTGCCTTGTTATGTATGTATTTGCAGTTATGATACTTAAATAAATACACTTTATATTGCAACAATAGAATATCGCACACATGGTCTCATCTATGAGTCCTGTGTTTACTATTGGAAACTATAACAGTCAGTCCTGTTTCTTTATATCAAACAAACAAACACACACACACACACACACACACACACACACACACACACACACACACACACACACACACACACACACACACACACACACACACACACAGTCAAGCTTACTTATGGTGAGAGAACACCACACCTTTAATGTCAATGGTGCAATCATGGACACACACACACACACACACACACACACACACACACACACACACACACACACACACACACACACATACACACACTATTGATAAAACGAGCAAGTTCACAGTGTCGGCAAACCTTTGTAAAGTATATTTTGCTTGTCTACACACCTGGCAGGTGTACTGGTACACAGCAACAACAACATAATAATAATAATAATAATAATAATAGCTACATTACTGAGGCAACTGTATTTATAAATAACAGCATTAAAACACATCATGTATTTGGCTTTAGTAACAGATGTAAAAGGATACCTGAATCTTGCTACATATTCGATGCTTGACTTCAAATAAAAACATTACAGTTCGACCGAAAGCTTATGCTATGAATGTCTTGCCTAAAAACTGATAAAGTTATAGTTTGTAATGGTATGCATTGCTTAGGAAAATAAAAGTCCATGGCGAAGACTACAATCAAAAAGTGACTTTGTATTTTGTATAAATGTGCATCGTTTGTATTTTACTCAATATATCTTAAAAATGCATTAATATATGCCATCAGATACCTTGAAAATGATGGTGAACCTGTGATGAACAACACCATGTATACATAAAAGAGGAGTCAGAGTGACAGGGGTGCTTGGGTTGGATACAGAGAGAGCCCTACACTCCACACACACTCACCATAGAAGGCAGCAACGGCCAATAGGGCCAGACAAAACCGGTCTTGTTTTGAACCAAAACAAACCAAAACAAACCAAACAACACTCAAGTGTGTTTTTTGTAGGCGACCTCCCTACCTCTGGTTGTACTACACTGGGACGTGAGACATACAAACAGAACAAAATATAATAGGCTATATTTGTAAGAGGCAGAGATGCTGTTAAGGCTCCTTTGTGCTGTAGTGGCACGGGATTTCCACAAGAGGGCACTCTGGAAGGCTACAGAGCCGACTTCCTTGGTCAGGCTGGGG
>NC_044063.1:20653447-20715947 GCF_902167405.1 Gadus morhua
ATATTAATTCACCAACACCATCATCATCATCATCATCATCATCATCATCATCATCATCATCATCATCATCATCATCATCATCATCATCATCATCATCATCATCATTTTTTAGTTTTCACCAAAATCCTTTTCATGGTCATTATGATCATCAACCTCCTCCACCATCATGATCACCATGTTTGGTTTTGTCATCATCCTCACCTTCATCATCATCCTCATCATTATAACCCTCCTCCTGATCATCATCATCATCACCTCCAGGTGATAGAGAACCCTCCTGGCGGGTACCTACCGTAGAACCAGGAGACGGCGATGACCTCCAGGAGGACTACGGTGATGACGGCGGGGCCAGTGGCGTACTCCTCAAACAGCTTCACCACGTAGGCTCCACCCTAAAGGGGCCCCATCAGAGGCGAGAGGAGGGACATGTAGATTGCCGTATTTTCCTCCACCCTCTTATACATGTTTTTATGTCACCATAAACTACCATCACTTTGGATGCCAGCCGGGATAAAGAATCAAGAACCAATTAGAAAAGTCAATTTTTTGGTTGAAAAGTTGAAAAGTAATTGTTGCTTGGTATGGTGCACCAAAAGCCAGAGTTTAATTTTTTTTATTTTTTTTTATCATATTTGCCAGTACAAGTTTGTTTGTTTGTTTGTAATGAATTGATTTATTGCGCATAATTTCATGGTAAGTAAGTCCATTTTCAAAAATAAGATCACTGAGAAATGAAACATGTACAATTAAAATCGACCTTCAAAATAAAAGTTAGCACGAGGCCAAACAAAGACCAGTTTATAATCGACTCTGCAGCTGCTCTTAAAATTATTCAATAGAGGCCGCAGATGATATAATATATAGAGGGATTATCAGTCTACGTCACTCTATGTCACTCCCTGCTCTACGCGCATGTTGTTGGCAAGAGACGAAAAAAAAAAGAGACGAGAGCGACAAGAGCCGCAATCATGTCTTGTTTTGCGGTTGGTTGCACAAACCCTTTTAATAAGACTGATTATCCCATTTATTCTACTTTTTGCTTGCCAACATAATAAAACAATTCAAATACTTTAATAATTATGCTGTTTCTTATTCGTATTGCATGCTTATTAAATGTATACTCTGTTTGAGTTAATCTCCCTCAAAAAGTAGTCCCCTTTAATTACGATCGATCAAACATGTTTTTGACACCTTGAAGGGCATTATCCTGCTTATACCATGGTCACTTGCCAAGGAAAATAAATTAAGATCATTAATTTATATTTTCATGCATTTTACAATCCAAATATAAAGTTTTTCACATAAATAGGACGGACTGTAGCTACGACTTGGCAACGGGAGGTATTCTAGTCCGCTGAGCTACGAGCCAGAGAGCTAACGTTATGGATTGTACATATTTATAATTCGAAATTCGTCCCAGCCTTAATACCACAGATAATCTAGGGTCTATAGCATATAACCGCGTTGTCTGATTACAGTTTAATTAATTTTTCACAATTTACCAGCTCTCGTTTTGAAGAATAATCACCTCGCCATTAGTTTCAATGGGAATCGCGACGGTCTATACTTTCAACATAAAGCGTATCCCAATTTATGAAATGATTTTACAGATAATAATCTGTAAAATAAGGATGGTTTGTATATTGTATCAATGCATTTCATTCAGTGTTCTTCACTGTTAAAAGCATGCCACTCACAGTAAATATGGTTTACATGACACACTTACTAACTCACTACTTACATAGGTGAGGGTGGAGAGAGCTCCCAGGTAGCACACACACACCAGGCCGAAGACAAACAGCTTCCGTCTCTTGGCCAGCAGCTGGGGGAACTCATCTATCATGGCTGTGATCACTCCCTCTAAACCGGCAAACTGGACACCGCAGGCCAGGTAGCAGAACATCAAGAGGAGATGTAAAGGGGGGTCAGTGTGGTCCATGAGAAACATCGAATGGAAAAAGAGATGGAGAGATGTTGGGGGAAAATGAGAGAGATGGGGGAACAGTTTCTAAAGATTGTCTCATTGACATCTGACATGATTCCGATGATCGTGTACGGAGTATAGAAGATCCTGAACGGAAATGAGACACCTCTGTTCCTAATTTCCCAGACAGAGGAAACCGTGAAAGCGACAACAGGGAAAGCTAATACCGGCGGGGGAGGGGTTTTGGGCGTAAGCAACATTAACTCGACTTTCATATCGCGAGACATTGAACTCATATCCTCAGCGGCAGAAAGGGTTTTCCAGTGAATATCAATAGTGTGATAACAGCCAGGCGGAACCTCTCCAGATGGCTCTCACACACACACAAACACAAACACAGAGAAAAACTGAAACTAGATCCTATCGCACGTCTGAACAATATGTGGAGTCCTATCTCTTGTTTGTTGACGGTTGTCCGGCATAGAACAATACCAGAAGATAACACTTGACACTGTGTTATTTCTGAGCACTGCAGAACTGGTACAGCCCCTAGCAAGGGTTTGCCTTTGACAGCAAAGCACACAAATACACAAAAATACACATGCTTTTTGTTTCCAGCTCGGTTTTAACAAGGCCAACGTAAGTGTTGGGGAGGAACGGTGTTCCATAACACGGTCAGAAAAAGGTCAAATCACGACAGGATTGGGCAAAGGGCAGCGGGGGTTCGACTGTCCACAGAGAGGGGTGGCCATCTCAGTGGGATGGGTGACTCGGGTCCGAGTTAGGAAGCGGGCTCACCGTGCTGTCCAGACCTAGCATGATCAACATGAGGAAGAAGATGACAGCGAAGAAGGTGGAGGCGGGCATGTTGGCTATGGCCTCGGCGTAGATGATGAATAGCAGACTGGGACCTGGAGAGAAGGGAGAGGGGGAGAGAGAGAGAGGGGGAGAGAGAGGAGAGGGAGAGAGAGAGAGAGAGAGAGAGAGAGAGAGAGAGAGAGAGAGAGAGAGAGAGAGAGAGAGAGAGAGAGAGAGAGAGAGAGAGAGAGAGAGAGAGAGAGAGAGAGAGAGAGAGACACAGAGAGAGAGGGAGATGTTGTTTTCCTGTTTCAAATTTAGACAACCCTTAGCCTTTGCTGAAAAGGCCACTCTGCGGATCACAACTAGAACTCCAAACCGACGGTTTGAGGTTGGATTTTCCACTAACACTAGCTATTTTTAGTCTATAATGAGATGTACATTTTTGTTTGTGTGTTTGTCCTACCCGCATCCTTGGCCACTGCGCTCACGTCCTGCTGTCTCATCTCGGCCATGTATCCCAGCACAGTGAAGATGACAAACCCAGACAGGAAACTGGTGAGGCAGTTCACAGAGCTGGTCAGCAATGCATCCCTGCAGGGGGGGATAGACGAGAAGGAGGGAGAGAGCCGATGAATACATTTTATGAAAAGACCAGGCCTTCCCCTCTCCTCCATTTACAGGCATACTATTATGAATTAATTTAGAAATGGCCCTTCTGCTTTGAGAGCCAGATTTAAGGATAAGGCCGCGTTGGGGTCAGATTGTGATGGGAATAAAGGTTGTGTAAAGGTTGAGACTTTAGAAGATGAAGAACATGAAGGTATTGTGTATGTTTTGAGAGTCCCGCGTTAAAGTGTGTTTGTGACAAATAGGTGGAGCGTTATAGTATCTAAGGAAAGATGGTCTGCTGCGGTCTCACTTGTAGCAGTTATTGTGGAATGGGTTGTAGCTGGCGAAGGCCAGGAGCACGCCGAAACCAGGACCCAGAGAGAAGAAGATCTGGGCAGCTGCATCAACCCACACCTTGGAGTGGGACAAACCAAGAGAGAGGAGTCAGACATGGGGAGACGTTAGGATGAACCCAGAGAGAGTGGAGTCAGACATGGGGGACGTTAGGATGAACCCAGAGAGAGTGGAGTCAGACATGGGGGACGTTAGGATGAACCCAGAGAGAGTGGAGTCAGACATGGGGAGACGTTAGGATGAACCCAGAGAGAGTGGAGTCAGACATGGGGAGACGATAGGATGAACCCAGAGAGAGTGGAGTCAGACATGGGGGACGTTAGGATGAACCCAGAGAGAGCAGTGCTACGTTCCTTGCTAGGGGAAGGTGAGGCAACATAAAACCAGATATTTTTTCTAGAGGAAAGATATTTATTAAAACAGAATTTGGCTAAATCATCAATAAGCCGTAAAAAGGAGTCAAACATGGGGAGACGTTGGGACAAGCACCATAAGTCAAACCAGTTGAAAAAATGGGGAAATACTAAACAATAAGAGTGGCAAATGTGTAATTTTTGACTCACTGTAGTGCTGAGCAGTTTCTGCCAATCAGGCTGCAGATAGAAGACAACGCCCCTCCAGGCCCCTGGCAAGGTGCACCCACGGACGAGCAGCACCAGGAGGACCAGGTAGGGGAAGGTGGCCGTCACCCACACCACCTGATACACACACAGGAAGAGGTGGACCAGGTTCAGGGACACCCATAGAGACACAGGGTCTCCCAGCCCAGGAAAGAAGCAAGACCTGTGGGACAGAAGCATCACTGAGGAGGTTTGGATGGGGCTGTATACTAGCCAAACCAGAGAGAGGAAAGGGTTGATTTACATCCCATGCAATGAAGAAAGAAGATATGGAGTAGAAATTATGAAAATGCTGCACACACTCTCGTTGCCCCAGAGAACAACAAGAGGGGTTTTGTGGTTTAAGGTACAATGGAACTTTTCTTCAAGTAACCCAAAAGCATGTGCTCAGCTCCTCAAAGTATCTCAGCTCACGTCTGGTCCGTTGCCATTGTAAGTGCAACAGGGGTCAAACCAACAGAAAAATGTAAACAATCCCTTCCCTCGCCGCCAACCCCCCCCCCCGACGCCGCCTGTCCGTTTTTCCCTGCCCCCCACCACGCTACCTTGCCCGAGGTCTTGACTCCCTTCCAGATGCTGAAGTAGACAATGGTGAAGATGAAGAGTAGGCAGAGGGCCAGCTGCCAGCTGACGGAGCCCAGCTGGTGGAGGCCTGGGGACAGGTGGACCTGCAGCACCTGACGCCTGGTGGGGGAGACGGACGGGCGGTAGAGGTGTAAGGAAGTCGTGGAGGAAGTGGTGGTGGTGGAGGTGGAGGTAGTCGTGGTGTAGCGGGTGGAGATAGTGATGGTGTAGGGGTTGAAGATAGCGGAGGTGGTGGTGGTGGTGTTGGTGGAGATGGTTGTGGCGAAGGGGATGGAGATAGTGGTGGTGTAGAGGGTGGGGATAGTGAGGGTGTAGGGGTTGAGGATAGTTGAGGTGGTGGTAGTGGTGTTGGTGGAGGTAGTGGTGATGGAGATAGCGGCAGTTGTGGAGTTAGTAGGGATGTAAGGGGGGGACATAGTGGTGGTCGAGGAGGTAGTGGTGGTGGTGGAGGTAGTGGTGGTGGAGGAGGTAGTGGTGGTGGAGGTAGTGGTGGTGGTGGAGGAGGTAGTGGTGGTGGTGGAGGGAGGGGTGGTGGAGGAGGAGGTAGTGGTGGTGGTGGAGGAGGTAGGAGTGGTGGTGGAGGAGGTAGGGGTGGTGGAAGAGGTAGGGGTGGTGGTGGTGGAGGTAGTGGGGGTGGAGGAGATAGTGGGGGTGGTGGAGGTAGTGGGGGTGGTGGAGGTAGTGGGGGTGGTGGAGGTAGTGGTGGTGGTGGTGGAGGTAGTGGTGGTGGTGGTGGAGGTAGTGGGGGTGGAGGAGGTAGTGGGGGTGGTGGAGGTAGTGGGGGTGGTGGAGGTAGTGGTGGTGGTGGTGGAGGTAGTGGTGGTGGTGGTGGAGGTAGTGGGGGTGGAGGAGGTAGTGGGGGTGGTGGAGGAGGTAGTGGTGGTGGTGGAGGAGGTAGTGGGGGTGGTGGTGGAGGAGGTAGTGGTGGTGGTGGTGGAGGTAGTGGGGGTGGAGGAGGTAGTGGTGGTGGTGGTGGAGGTAGTGGTGGTGGTGGAGGTAGATGGGGTGGTGGTGGAGGTAGTAGTGGTGGAGGAGGTAGTGGTGGTGGTGGAGGAGGTAGTGGGGGTGAACGAGGTAGTGGTGGTGGTGGTGGAGGTAGTGGTGGTGGTGGAGGTAGTGGGGGTGGTGGAGGTAGTGGTGGTGGAGGTAGTGGGGGTGGAGGAGGTAGTGGTGGTGGTGGTGGAGGTAGTGGGGGTGGAGGAGGTAGTGGTGGTGGTGGTGGAGGGACACATACATTGTAAAAAAGGACAAACGCAGACACTGGCCCAAACAAATGTAATCTAATGTATTGTTCATGAGCCATTATCCAGGGTCAGAGTGGCGACAAAGCTTGGAAAAACAAGACACTTATTTTGATTTGAGGTCATATTGGCCACAGCACACATAATCCGAACCATAAAGAAAGACATGATTTATGTAAAAAACCAGGAAGCATGGCGCCAGACAGGGTTTGAGGAATGTGCTATTCCAATACCTATATCACCCCACGGTCAAGTTTAAATCACTGGGTAGCATGACAATAGGCAGTGTCGAGTGAACCCTGATAAGGCAGAGACATAAATCATAAAGGGAGCCGGACGGACTTCCCCACATATAGCATGAAATGATTAGCCTACAGCCATCCTGTAGAGGTTCTGATATAATGCTACAAATCCTCCAGACTCGCCTGGACCCGCACCTACCCCTCTCACTCCCTCTTATGTTAGTCATTTTCTGTCAGTCAAGCTTCAAGAGTAATTCTAAAAGTGATGTTTATGCCTCCATTGGTCTCCCTTTCTAGAAGAGAAACCTTGAATCTTTGCTAACTATTCAAAACTCAAACCAATTGAAAAAAATAATTATCTGCTATGGGAAATCGAAAAGCCGAACTTAGAATAAAGAAGTTGACGAGGTTTCCAAAGAGTCTAGAAGGTCTATGCACCCGACCGATTTGACCGCTGGTGGAATAAAGTCTAGTCAGAGCCTCATCCCACCTCCTGGCTAGCCTTCCCTTCACTCGCTGCTCCCCTGCCGCTCCCACTTCGTACTCGCACGCACTTACGTATAGAACTCCTCGGCGGGGGAGGTGGAGGAGTTGGACCAGCTGACGTTGCGGTCCGTGTAGGTGTAGACTTTGCAGTTGGCCGTGTTCCAGCTGTTGGAACAGGAGGCCCACGGCAGGGTGGGCCGGAAGCAGGACAGCAGGTAGTACAGGGACCACGCCATGATGGTGTTGTAGTAGAAGGCGATGTAGAGCGCTATGATGCAGATGGCGAAGCCGATCCCTGGGGTTAGAAGGAGGATATGGGAGATTTAGGGTACTGGGTTTGATCCCCCATGTGTGAGCAATACGTCCAACTCGCAGTCTGCTCCTTCATCTGAATTGACTGGGAGTCGCTTTTGATATAGTGTTTGTTAAAGACTAAAAACAGTGATGAACTGATTGATCTGCCACTGTTCATTGCCGACCGATATCCGCCCCAAATATGTGATCGTGATTGGCTGCACAGTTCTTCCTATTACGATTTAGTAAATACTAATTCAGTACATAGTAGAAGGAAATTGTGAAGCTGCATGGCTTGTCTGACAGAGCTACTGCTAGCAGCCAGCCAGATGAAAGAACTAGAACCGTACGTTCTACGCGGTACACTCTTCAGCATAATCTGTGTGATTCAAAGAAGGTGCTGGGTAGGATGTGTTTGTCATCACTCCATCGCTCTCGTCTCTCACTCGCCCTCAAGACAGATCTGTGGTGGATGTTCAAAGCTAATTCAAGTTCCCATTTGGGCAAATAGGTGACATTTCCAAACAACATATTTTTTACATCCGATCAAATTTCTGAGCAGCTGGCATTTGGCAAGGAAATGTGACAATTTCCATAACAGAGAGTGCCGTCATCAGACTGCTCCTAAGCAGAAGATTGGGGAGGATCTCTAAGAAGCCATCGGTAGAGGAGGTCAGAGAGGTTAAAATACATGTCCCTCAGACTCCTCCTCATCCTCTCCAGTCCTCTGCTTCCTGTCAGTCCATCATGATCATCACATCTCCTGTGAGTTTGTTATTTTAAATATTAAACTATGGTATCTATCGATCATCCTGGAAAATGATCTCTAACTTAATTTGCCAGGAATATCTTTACCTTCACTCTGCCTCGACATTATAAATGCCTTTGGCATTATAATATTTTTTCATACTTTTAATTTCCTCTCCTCACTCCTCCCCTCCTGTTTTCTCTTCTCCTCCACTTCTTTCCTCTCCCTCTCTTCTTCTCCTCTCCTCTCTTCAATCTTCTCCTCTATTCTCCCCTCCTTGTCTACTCCTACAACCACTCCCTCTCCCCCCCTCCCCCCTTTCCCATCCCCTCTAATCTCTCCTTCCCTCCCTTTAGTGATGTTGGTGATGTATGATAATGAGTGGTTTGATGTCAGTGAAGGAAAGCCAAAATGTTGTAATATTGACAAGTGCTTTAACCAGTGAAACATTTCAAATGTATTATATTGACAATTGCTAGTATTAAGGAATAGCATTAAGGAAACACTTAATACTATGCTACTGAAATAAATGCTGCAACGGGAAATAGCCAATTATTGTATATTTTTTTTTTTAATGCCCTTACTTAGTACTAAACTAAACATTCTGAGTCCCGGGTTTAATGTGCCGCTCCAACAAAACAACTGGCCCCAGTCTGGCCCCCCCATGACAATTGGTGTAGAACCGCCCCTGCGTCTCCCCTCCCCTCCTCACCTTTGAAGATGGGGCAGATGTGCTTCCAGATGGAGATGCAGCCGCTGCGGTGGAACTGACCCAGGGCCAGCTCCATGTAGAAGAGGGGCACCCCCCCGAACACTGCCATCAGCATGTAGGGCAGAAGGAAGGCACCTGGGAGAGGTGGGGAAAGGGGTGGGGAGAAAATGATGATGAGTCAAGCCGTGTTAAAGAGGGAGAGGTGTTGATGGGAGAAGAGTGCAACAGTGTACGTGTGTTGCGGATGTGGAAAAAAGAGAAGTGCAAAGTCTATCACACTCAATCAAACAGAAAAACACAAGAGTAATTCACCTTCCATCTGTACTCTCTGCGGACACATCAACAAGTGGCGCAGTTGTAAATTTGAGCTCTCTGTAAAGTAGATTAACTATAGAGTGCCGACACATGACTAGCTATGAGTGTGAAAAGGTACACAGTGCCTTTGTGGGTGAGTTACTTATTTTCGCGGTTGACTTTCGCGCCAACATTGTATTATTTCTTTATGATGTATTACTCTGTGCAGCTTTGCACTCTTTAGAAAACTTAAGGGCTGTGTAAATGGTGGAACTACCGACTTTGGCAAACCATATTTTGGCATTGCATTTTACACAAAAGAAGAAAATATTTATATCAAATGAAAGATTAACTTTGGACGTAGACCATCGTTTTATATTATTACCCTACTATTTTTTGTCATGTTATCCTCCTCGATTCTTCTTTGTCATCAATGTGCATTTTGCGTTGAGTTTTATTAGCGTGTAAGGAAGAATGTAGTGTGAATGTGATTGTAAACATGTGTGTATGTGTGCTTGCCTGCGCTCATGCACGTATTAGTGTAAATGTGCGTATGAATGCTTGCGTGAAAAGTGTTTAAATACATGCTTGTGAATAAGTGTGTGCGAATACGTGTGCGTTTGAATAATTGTCTGGGAGTACGTGTGTGTGAACACGTGCGTGTGAACACGAGTGTGTTTGTGTGTGCAGCCCCCTCGCAGGCGAGCGTGCCCGGCCCCCTCGCCTGCGTGCCTCTTTGTGACATGAAAGCAGAGATAAGGCTTGATTGAGCAGCTGCCTGGGAGACAGGTTATTAAGCAAGGAGAAAAAGACTGAAGGCGTTCTCATAAAACCCACAATTAATACTGTTGCCTCTATCAAGTGTCCCCCAGTCCCCATCTCTGCATCGCCTCCTGAGGCGCACACACACGCCCGCAACACAGGAAATTGCAAAGATTTTATTATTGCAAATTCAATAAAAGTGAAACGGGGGGGCCCTGTGTGGCGATAGGTGAGAATAGTGCAGCAGCAGCAGGGGGCAGACAGAAGGCAAGAACGCAACATGGATGTTCATGATCATACGAATGCATGGGTTTTGTCCATGAGAGGTAAAATCCGGCCCACCGCTGGAAATGTTTAAAACATTGTTTTTATCTCACTTAAGAATAAGAAAAGGTTGAACCGTCTTTTCAAAAAACACCAGTTTGGTTGATTATGAAAGCCCAGCCCGCACACACCTGCTCCCACTGATAATGTATGTATGTGCTCCGTTAATCCCATCGCTCTAAAGGCGGTTCCCCCAGCCACTCACCTCCTCCGTTCTGGTAACAGATGTAGGGGAAGCGCCACACGTTGCCCAGGTCCACAGCGTAGCCGATCACCGACAGCAGGAAGTCCATCTTCTTGCTCCAGGTCTCCCGGGGTCTCTCCAGGCTCATCTGCTGCACCACCAGAGTCCTGAGTCCCCCGGCCGGCACGGCGTTGGTCCCACCGGCGCCGCCACCGCCGGAGCCAGAGGCCGTGTCCTGGGAGCCTGCCCCGGGGGTCCCAGTGGTCTCAGTGGGGCTCTGGGGCGCGGTGGAGGGGAGGCCGTTGGACACCCGCTGGCCGGCCACGAAGCTCAGAGGCTTGGGTCCTTTCTCCGCCAGGCCGTCGGCCAGCATCAGCCGCCCTTTCTCCTGCTGGCTCCCCTCCTCCTTCTTCTTGTCCTCCTCCTCCGCCCTCTTGTCGTTCTCTTCCTCGTCCTTCTCGCTCCCTCTGTTCATCTTCATGGGCGACATCATCATCTTGGTCACTTTAGTCTCCATAAGGATAGTCTAGGTGTAGGCGGCAGGTGGGGGTGGGGTTGATCTGGTGGTTAAGGGCACTGGGAGGTGATCAGCAGTGAAGGAGAAGGGTATGTGCTGAGGCCGTCTGCTTTGGTGCCCATCAGGGGATCAGAGAGAGAATGGAAGGGAGGAGGAGAGCTCTGGAAGCAGGTCGATCTCAGGCTCTGCACTGGGCTAGAAGCAACGCTACAGGGGCAGTCACAGAGATGATAGGCGGTCGAATGTGTGACGGCGTGGAGACGGTCAGATGACAGAACCTTGTCCACACGAGACAGTCCAGAGCAGCCTAGCGGCGCACGTTGACCAGCAGAAACGCTAGTAGGATAGAGGCTCTTGGAGGCTCTCCACAAGCTGCTCCCCTCAAAAACACGAGGAACAACTGAGACGCAGAGGGGCAGAGCAATAAAACACAGTGGTCAGGATCACATATAAGATCCCATCCTGGCTTTACTTCTTTCCGTCCACTCTAAATATTTGTTCAAGCTTACATGTACTTTTTTTTACAAAGGTCATCCAAAGCCAGGATACAAGAGTTGACAGCATGGTGATATATTAGCACTAGGTTAGGTATTTGCTTGTGACATATATATATTATTGAGGGCAATTTGCCCTCCCGTTTGGGGCTAGCTTGCTCAGCATGTCGGCTTGATTGGCGTTTAAACTGCCAGGGTAAGAGTTTGATTTCTGTAGCTATGCTCTGAAATGTATGCTCTAACAATGCTGTAAGAGGCATAACCACTAAATGGCAAACATATTATGTTTTATATATATATATATATATATATATATATATATATATATATACATATAAACTCAATCCTGAAAGGAGACGGTATTGAATATAGAATATGTAATATTGTAAACGCATATTCAAAAAAATATAAGAATGATAAGAAGTATTATTGCAACTGGAAAACACAAATTGTTCATAATTTTACGTTGTTCTTAGTTTGTTATAATTTTCATAAATTAATTATAAACTATTCTCTTCTCCATACCAAGACATAGGAGTGGAATCACTTCCATTCACTTCTAATCACCAATTTGTCATACAAAGACTGAGCTTTTTAAATGACTCCTAGCTGTTTGTACTGAATGTTTCAGTCTCATAACCATAATACAAATATATCATAAAATATGGAATGAGTAAAAACAATATTACACAGTTGCTAAAATACATGTTAAAGTGTATAAAACCCTTATATATCTATTCTGATAAATGGATAAAATCAGTGTGAGCACCCAGCTTCAAAGTACTTCAACAGAAAAGCCAGACGCATGGGTATCACGTAACACATTGGTTATATGACACATTTGTCATGTTACCAATGTAAGCAATTATTATTGATTTTTCTCCAATCCTTAAAAAATGATTCCCACTGATTATTCTAAAGAAAACGTCCAAATGCTTGCCAAAAATACATTACAAAAGCATCTGACGGTGGTCTACCTTGTTTAAATGTGTGTGGTTCATTTGAGTAATATAATGCCAGAGCGTAGGGAGGGTCCCAATTAAAAATGATTGTCGAGAACTTGTGCCTGACATTGCCGCGGTTACACAGAGCACACATCCATCACACCCAACCACCCTGTCCTGCGAGGCCGTTCTCAGCACGGCCCGTCCAGCGGAAACAAACCAACGCCACACAGCCTTCACTTACACAACATTAACCTAACGGCTAATTCTCCTTCCGTCTGCGAGACAATTACAATGTATCTCTCTTTGTCTGCTCTCCTTGTGTTCTTCCTATTTGAGATGGATGCCTTTGGATAGAAGTTTTTTTCTTGCACAACGTATAATGTAATTTAAACTGCTTCCTAAAACGTGAACTCCACCTGGCTACGACAAAATGTCCTCTTTTACCTTATTTGAAAGAAGTGACTTTTTTTTGCGGGAAAGTGATGAAGATATCTCACGGATATCATGGAAACAAGATAAGGAAGCAGCGGGGAGAGAAAAATGATCCCCGTACACATGCTACAGATCTGTCACAACAGACGATGGAAGACAAACACATTTATGCAGTGGGGAAATAATATCGTACGTGACGCATGCTCAACTATGGTTACTCATAGTAACGCATGAAAACACACAGAAATACAAACACAGGAATATACACACGCCTAAATTAAGATAGTATTATTTAACAAGAAAACAAAAAAATTAAAAGTTGGACTGAAGTGGTAAATCTAATATTGGTAATATTGTGGCGTCTGGTAATGCTCACGGTTGTTCTGGTATCGGCTACTATAAAAAGCTTAGAAGAGGAGACTGAGTATTAAAATATATTTCCAGACTTTCTGGTGAGATAACAATGGAAAGTAAAACAAAAAGGGGAAACAGAGATAAACACATCTAAACGCAGGAAGCGAGTATCCCTCATGTCTGTAACGACGAGGCACGCTGATGGTTATCAAACCGCCTTGAAGATCCAGCAACGCAGGACTCAACTACTGAATGACACCAAAAAAGAATTAGGCTCTATCGCATGATTTCCCTTCGTCCAAAAACACACACATACACCCAAAGAGAAAGGCGCCTGATCTGTTACCTGAGATGAGAGCGGTGGGGAAGGCAGGTAGCCGTCAGATGTGCCGGGTTACCCCTACGGCCACGGCTCCAACAACACACAGCCTGCCAGCAGGTCCTACCACAAAGTTGAAGGATCCTGAAACAACTTGCTGGAGGAACAGTATGCGCCACCACATCAGGACACTGTGTTTGCCCAAGCAGCTTCTAAACCTCTCTCTCATCTTTCTCTCTCTCACTCTCACTCTCTCTCTCTCTCTCTCCTTCCCTCTCTCTCACTCGCTCTCTCTCTATCTCCCTCCCTTTGTGTCACACAAAGACATGCATGCCCCTTGATGCGGTGTGCGCACACACACGCACACACACACGTTCACACGCACACATATGAATGCGCGCACACAAACACGCACAATCAAACAATCACATATGCAAGTATACTGTGCGCACACGTTTGAACACTGCCAGTATTTTAGCCCTGCCAGAGGATCTCTCTCTCTCTCTCTCTCTCGCTCTCTCTCTCGCTCTCTCTCTCTCTCTCTCTCTCTCTCTCTCTCTGTGCTATCTTTCATCCTCACTTGTCCATTCTTCTTGGGGACTGTCATTTCTCACAATGCTCTTTATCTCTCCTTCAATCTGGTTTTTCCCCTCCTGCTTTCCTCCACTTCTCTGACTCTCATTTATCCTCTGTCACGTCGGCTCGTCATCCAGGCCAGGGATCATTATTTCAGCTTCTCGTTGACACTTGTTGCCAGTTACTGTTGCCATTTTAATAAATAAAACATACACAAATAAGTGTACACAGGTTTGCAAAGAAAGTGATGGGTGGGGATAAAAGTCAAATAAACTGGACAAGGGAAGTGAGTAAAACAATTACACATCTTCTATGGAAAGAGAATGCGCAAAAGTAGTTTCAACCCGCCTGAATTCTTGAAAGGTTGGATTCTGCTGGCACCTTGTTTAGAAAAGTTGTATTTTTTCTTCAAGCAATGTTTGAATTATACCTTTTTTTTTTAATGCCTCCGGGCTTATGCAACAATAAGTTCACACAGTCCACAACTGCACTGCGTATCTTTTAGCCTTGGTGCGCACATGTTGGAAGATCACACACATTCAGCCTGCCGGGAGCAGGGACTTTAGAGAAGTCTAAAAGGAAATCTATAACATGCTTATCAGTGTCGGATTTGGCAGAGCTCCTGTGCTGTTCTGGAGAGTCTTGGATGCCCAAACCCGTGACAGGTTTAATTCTCATATGCTGCTCTATTGGGTAACAGACATTCTTTCTCTCTCTGTGTCTTTCACCCTCCCTATCTCTCACTTGCTCTCTGCGGAAATCAGAAGAATGAAGAAGAAAAAGACGAGATAAAGATAATATTCAGTCCGTTACGAATGCGGGGTTAAATATAACGTGTTTCAGGGCTTCTTGTTGAACCCATGTGTGAAATGTGACAAGGGAATAGACGGCAGTAGAGGGGACAGAGCAGACTCTAGGGCAGTGTCTCCTCATTACAGAGGACCCATGAGAGGAGTGATAGACGTGCACCCTAGATACTTTGTAGAAAATGACTGATAGCAGGATGTATGTGTGTGTTCGTGTTCGTGTACGTGTCCGTGTGTGTGTGTGTGTGTGTGTGTGTGTGTGTGTGTGTGTGTGTGTGTGTGTGTGTGTGTGTGTGTGTGTGTGTGTGTGTGTGTGTGTGTGTGTGTGTGTGTGTGTGTGCGTGTGTGTGTGTGCGTGTGTGTGAGGTTAGGAACCCAAGTGCAGTCAGACAGATTGAGAGGAAAAGGGTATTTATCCACTTAGGAACCCATGCCCTGTATTTTAATGTTCCATAAACCAAACTAAAAGTAAAGCAACAACAGCGGCTTCGCTGGCCTGTAAACCAAACGCCGGCTTGGTGGAAGTGTTATCGTTGGAACTTCTGATGTTCCACCGCGCGCTTTACTTTTGATCACCGCAGTCTATTCATTTTAATCTACACTTGTGTTTTTGTTCTCTTGCTCTATCTCGCACTGCTTATGACATAATGAATGGGTCTGAGCTCGGCACCATTTCCTACAGCAGACTGACGTCAGGCCTGTCTGAGGCCCGGCTAATTGAAAGACAAATAGCACGGGCGGGCGTGGGAGAAGAAGGAAAACGTTTGATGCATTAGGGGTGCGAGAGAGAGAGAGAGAGAGAGAGAGCGAGAGCGAGAGCGAGAGCGAGAGAGAGAGAGAGAGAGAGAGAGAGAGAGAGAGAGAGAGAGAGCACAAGCGAGAGAGAGAGAGAGAGAGAGAGAGAGAGAGAGAGAGAGAGAGAGAGAGAGAGAGAGAGAGAGAGAGAGAGAGAGAGAGAGAGAGAGAGAGGCCGTCACATCTGAAATAACAGCTGTTAACCCCACCGATCCTTTTCCTCCTTGCACAGGAGTGAAACACTCCCAAGGGGAGGAGGAGGAGGAAGAGGAGCGTTAGAGCATTTAGATATACGACGGAGAGCAGGCTTTACTCTTTAGATATACGACAGAGAGCAGGCTTTACTCTTTCCAAGAAGCAGGATTTACAGAGATAGCACAATAACAATCCACACCTTGTGGATTGTTATTGTGTTTCTTTTTTTGCCAGTGTTTAATAAATAATAAACTCTACACTTTAAATGTATGTTACAGGATATTCTTCAAGCTGCCCTGTGGTTTCAAAAGACAGTAGCAAGCAGTGATGAGAGACTATAATAGGATGGGGAGTGGCGTAACCCTCAACAATAAACAGGAACCCGCACATACACACACACACATACACACACACACACACACACACACACACACACACACACACACACACACACACACACACACACACACACACGCACACAAACAAACTAAAACCACTTACACACACACACAAACAAACTAACTAAAACCACACACACACACAGAGACACACAGACGCACACACACACACACACACACACACACACACACACACGCTGCACTACAGCATCAACACAAGTAGACTAAGGCCGCGTTCACATCTAGCGTTTTTTTAAATCTGCCAGCGCTTGTTTTACATTATATTCCTATTGATCAAATCACTCGGGAACATGCCGTTGGAGCGATTAATAGTTGTAATTACATAACATGTCGAGATCTACGACATGTCTAATGGGCCCTAGCCTGGATAGATAGTAGGCGAGTAACGTCGGGTCTAGAATGGGTTCATTGCTATAGGCGATAGAAAATACGCTCTCGGCGCTTTTAGGCCAAAAAACGCTGCCAGCTTTTCTTTTTGTTGAAAAAGCGGTTGGCTCAACTTTTCCCTATTACAAAAAACGCTAGATGTGAACGCGGCCTAAGCCATTGGTTTTACAGGACTAGCTTGGTTGCTTGACTCTTGTCTTTTTCATTAACAACCTGTCTTACTCTTTTTTTCTTAGTTTGAAATGTCTACTACATCTATTGTGCAATACCCCCTGGTTCTGAGAAATATGAACAGCCAAGGAGAGAGAGAGGCTACACTGCCAAGGCCGGGAGACATGCGTAGCCCAGCACAGCACACATGCAGTCTTGATTTGATAAATAAAGAACACATTTTGTCCTCCCATTGTTTCTGTTTGCAGACATCTCCCTCCACTTCACGGGGACATAAGGTTAAGGTTAGGATTAGGCACAGTGCGAGAGGCAGGAAATTACAAAAATGTACTGAGGATTGTGCGATTTCCAAACCAGTGGGTAAATAAATACTGATAACGTAATGAGCCAATATGTCATCTTTAAAGGTTGGGTATATAGAATGTAGTAGCCCTCTTTCCTCTTTTCCAATAGGGTGGCTTTTTCGTAATACCAGACGGAATTTCTGTTCTGATCATTTGAATTGCTCCAAGGAAAATATTTGACCGCCCTAGCCTTCAAATTATTCAATTTAACCAATCAGGAGCAGGTATCTTTGTCAAAGTCCCCATGTAACCTGTATATGTTTTCTGACATGTTGGAGTTGACAACTCATTTACATGTCTCAAACACACTCCTCTTATTGCATCCATAGTGATAAACTGCATTCATAGACCTATGATTATCGCTATCTGTTATATGTGTTGATCATTTCTTTATAGCAGTCGGCACTACAAGTCAATGCTTACTTGCATTTGCACTTCGGTACGTGAATATAGGTTGCTTCTGATAACACGACGGTGTTCAGTTGTGTCGTAACAGTTTTGTTTTCACTCTGAGAGTTACAGCCTACTTTGAGGTATCAAACAGGGACACTTCCTCAAAAAACAAACATCTCCAACCATGGGGGTATTAAAGAACGCACAAGCACTTATCATTATCCCACCTCATCTGCCAACTGTCATTGGATACACTATTTCACACTTGGATTAAAAAGGGAAATCCCATTCCATTCCCATGAATACATAGGATTGTTTTGTCAAAGGGAGCATGCTCACGTCACTGGCTACATGAGGTGAGTCCGATAGCGCTGCTTGGACACTTAATAGTATAATGCCACGATGTGTGTAGATGTGGTTGGAGGTATAAGGAGTTCCGTCTATGCAGCAGTTGATGTTGATGTCTGCATCCGATAGAGAGGGTTACGTTTCTAGGACACATATATATAGCGCCAGGGTGTGTGTGGATGTGGGGAGCACCCACTGTCCATCGGTTCATGTGGATGTCTGCGTTCGAGAGAAGGCTAGGCTTATAGGACACTTCAAGTAACGCCACGGTGTGTGGAGCACTGTGTGGCCGGCAGTTAATTTGGACATCCGCGTCCGACAGGGTTACATTTTTTGGATACATAGTAAAGCGTCACGGTGTGTAGCGCATTTCATATGCAACGTTGCTCATATAATTATACTGATCCTTCACAGCGAAGGTATTAAATGTATTCACAAATGGGCTGGGATAGCATGACCCCCTCCCCCCTACAACTCTTGGCCCCCAATTATTTCTTTATCAAATGTATTCTCCCTACAGCCGTTTGTGTGTGCAGGGCTACTGTACCATCATGCCGGTGCAAAAATTACGGCCTACAAGGAAGAGGACCAGCTCCCTGTAGATATATAGGGCATCTTTTAAGCTAAAGAAAACCCAACCATTATAATTTTCACTGGATTATACACTACTTAAAACATACCTGTGCCTTATTTCTTCCCAATCTCTACCACTAGATGCAAGCAAATTCTACACACTGTACCTTTAAGCAGTCAGCTTTAAATCGTTCATTCCGTTGAGAAAGGAACTGTTTTTTGTAAATGGAGAGAAAGCGTTGAGTTTATTCCTTTCCATTTTCTTATCGTCTTGATTTCCAGAGAATATCAATCAGGTGTGTTTCAGTCAAAGAGACGTGGTGAGTGATGGAGGGCAGGCATGAGCAGTAGGTGCACTGAGCGAAGAAGAATCATACTAAAATTAGACCAACATCGATTAGTGTTTAGAGACCTCCTTGGGTTTACAGAAAAAAGAGAAGGAGGAAAGACAAATGGAGGGAAAAGATTGAAGGCTTGTGAAGTCTGACAATGAAATATTCAGAACAACAATCACTTTGACTCCCCAAAATCTGGTACGCTATATCTCTATAAATCTTTCAGTTTTTCATTCTCTCTCCCATTTGTATTTCTCTATTATCCTCAATTCTGAGTTCCAGAAATATTTCTTCTTCACATTTTTTGAGCTAAAAAGCAAGCAAAAATATTATGCATCTGGTATATCTCTTAATTTTTTTTTTTTTTTAAAGATAACTCTAAGACATCTCATTAATTTTTAATGTGGTGATCTTAAAGGTATTCAGTACTTTGTCAGTGATCTGCTTCGTTCGTATCTAAAGTCAGTGACGTACAGTCCTTTCCACACGTCATAAGGTATAAATGCTTGGCAGGTACTTCATGTTTAAGTGCTGCATTTCTTCTGTCAACCTGTTATTTCTTAACTCAACTCTACATGAACCCGGTTCATCCCAACACATCAGTAAAACAAACACCAGCCGCTCATCACAGTATCATCCCCACAGTATTGTGTGCGTGCGCCTGTGTGTGTTTGTGTGTGTGTCTGTGTGTGTTTGTGTGGAAAGGGGGTGATTTTCCGGTATGTGATGGGAACAAATCATTAAGTCATGAAGTGAACAGATTCAGACAGAGCGCTCAGGCATGCCAGACTTTGATACTTTGCGAGGTCCGACATGAAGTCTGAATTAGCTCACAGCCAAAATACACTGCAAAAAGACATGTATCCATTTTTAGATATATATTTGTATATCAATATGTGAGTATCTAACTGTAAATATGTGCAAGATGTTTGCTGTCCTGACTCCACAACGGCTCCCCATGGACATCAGGCCAGCTGAAGCCTTACCCATCTCCCACCTCAGAATTATGCATGCATGATTCTTGCCGTTTTCGGACCTTTGTACATTGTGAATGCACTTGTTGCAGGTTGCTTTAGACAAAAGCGTCAGCTTAATAAACGTAATGTAAGAATGTCTTTGTACCTTTGAAAAACCTTTTAATTCAAATGGCCCTAAAGTGAATGGGGCACATTGGTTCCTGGAGGGTTTGTAGTCCAAGGTCATTTTTCATTGGGTCTTTATAAAAAATCATCCGAATGGCCACGGTTACACACTTGAACATGAAGCCATTGAAATAAATAAAACACTGGATAGGCTCATAACATAAGGAGAAATTAAACCATCGTTCATCAATATCCACCACACATATTTCAACCAAGTGATTGGATCATCGATATTAACCCTACCAAAAGTTTCAAAACAGTTGTTTTTGAATTCCTCCAAAATGTAAATTAACAGCAGTGCATGCCCGACCGCAGCAGGTCAGGGCAGCTAATCTCAATCAGCACGGAAGACTTCTCACAGCGTGTGAGGGCATGGATGAAGGAATCTATTCATTAATGTGGTGTGGTGCAACAGATAAGAGCAGGCAGTGTTCAATGTTCCAGTATAACAGATAGACTGTAATAAAGCGTGGTCTTACCTTAATTCCTCTATCAAGATAGCCTGGAGGGTCCGCTGTACGGCTTGTCGACTAGCATCTACCGGATGTCTCCCTAGTTTGACATGGCCGAAACACAATCACACAAAACATTCATGCCTGGGCTTACAACAGGTTGGTCTGCCTTGGTGTGTGTGTGAGTGTGTGTGATTGCATTGCAAACACACACACACACACACACACACACACACACACACACACACACACACACACACACACACACACACACACACACACACACACACACACACACATACACGTGCAGAGAGCTTTAGCAAGGGGTAGGTTCTTTCCTCCTAATCCACTACTGGTTGACGCATATTTATAAGAGGGTGGACGAGTGGAGGTGGAGAGCAAGAGAGAGAGAGAGAGAGAGAGAGAGAGAGCAAGAGAGAGAGAGAGAGAGAGAGAGAGAGAGAGAGAGCGAGAGAGAGAGAGAGAGAGAGAGAGAGAGAGAGAGAGAGAGAGAGAGAGAGAGAGAGAGAGAGAGAGAGAGAGAGAGAGAGAGAGAGAGATACAGAGCGCAATAGAGAGAGAGAGAGAGAGAGAAAGACAGATCAGATGAAATAGGTGGACAAACAGATTACTGAGGCCTGTCTGCCTCCTGCTTTAACTAACCCGTTCAGAGCAACTAGTCACCTGCAGGCACACAGGCCCAAAGCCAAATGGTACATGGAGCCTTCCACTCAGGAAGCACAGACCTCACCTGGCAATGTTTGTGCGTGCGTGTGCTTGTGCCTTTGCATGCCTGCGTGCAGCCTGTAAAATGGGTCGCACTGAGATGAGACTGATAAGATGAGGGCATCAAAGGTGAAGGTGTTGAATCATTAAGTGGAGTTCAAAAGCACATCTCACTGATTCTGCATATGCACACGATCATTGATCTGCACGCATGCAACACGCCGATCCTTGTTCTCATTCTTGCTGAAAGCCAGCATGTGTGAGGGATGAATGTAATCAGGCTCTGCTGCAGTACTGGGTTAATCCTTATTACAACTCACACTCTGTCTCCCTCACACACACACCAACACACCCGCACGCACACACACACAAACACACAGAGTGCCTTGCTGCATCTTTTTATGTGGATATCGTTACACACACCGTTACACACCAAACACACTTTCTTGATCATTGATAAAGTGATGACTAATGTGTGCTGGCTAAACGTAATAATGGTGCTATAGGGTGTGTTCTAAATGGCTGCACAAGATGAGTCAGATTTTGGCAGGTTCATCTTATCACAAAGGGGCCCCGGTTCGCTGTC
Source organism: Gadus morhua (assembly GCF_902167405.1). Lineage (NCBI taxonomy): Eukaryota > Metazoa > Chordata > Actinopteri > Gadiformes > Gadidae > Gadus > Gadus morhua. Next base: position 20,674,939 of record NC_044063.1, read on the forward strand.
GTGGTTTATTTCCCATCTGGACTGCCCCCTCCACAGTTTTCGTTGTACAGGCATGTATGGGAGATGTTTTAATAAGGGATATTACACAGCTCGTCTCCGCTTAAGGGAATGTTAGAGAAATCCATAGGTATAGTACACAATAATTAACAAGCTCAGAACATTTGGCTGAGTGGGAGATTTTTATAATTAATGCATTTTAAGGATTAGCTTGGTTGTTCAAATGGGAGGGAAACGTATAGCTCAGAGGAATTAAGGAAACTCAAAAAAATAAAAAAAAAATAAAAATAAAACAAGCCTTTTCTCATAATAAAGACAAGAGGGGTTTCTGGGACTGATAGCCAAGGTCACCTAGCTTATTGTGCATGTACGTTGATTTGTTAAGATGCTATTAGGATGGTATATGATTGTACATTTATTGGAAAAGTTCATGTTTATTCAAATTCTATTGAACTAAAAGAATGCATATAAAAGAATAGAACATGGGACAAAATCGTTTTTTTTTTCTGGAAATAGAAAAAAACTAAAGGGTTTGTATAAATTGTGATTCAGTTACTAATCTGTGAAGAGATGAGAAACCCAGAAGGGATTTTATTCCCTAAAACCAAATTAAGCTGTGGTCAACTATTAATCTGTCTTCTCCCCATTCCCAATTTTTACTTTACTGCTCCAAAGCCCATTTTCTTTCTTTATTCCTTTTCTCCTAATTCACTCAGTCCTCTTTTTGACTTTTAGTAGCAGGGGAAACGTGAGCCTCTCATGGGGGCCTCTGGAAAAGCCCCCAAAAAGCTTTTAAATTTTTCCTCAAATCTCACATGTTAGTAGGTGCACACCGACCGGATAAGGAGATAATGGCCTAATACTGAATGGACAACATATGGGAGGTGGACTATGGCACAGCCAAAAAGTATACATTTATTAGAAAAACCTAAGAGACGCGCAATGAGAACAAGAGACGCGTACCAAAGGAAACATTCTGAAAAGTGTGTGCGATCTTGAGGATTAGTCCCAGTATCCTGGCGGGCTAGGACGGAGAAAAGGTCGCTGGTTTGAAGGGGAACCTTCAGCCCTGGCTATTTTCTGACATCACAGAGTACTGCTTTATACATGTGAGAAGTCATCTGAAAAGAATGCAGGCATGCAAACTCAATCCCTTTAGAAATCGGTGAATGAAATGTAGCTGATGATACAGAGCCCACATGAAGCAGTACTCTTATAATAGTCGACAGAATACGTGTTGTTTACCCTTTAAGTTTAAGAATACATGTTAAATCCCTTAACAATGACAGCCAGAAGAGGTGTAGGGGTGGCACTGTTCTTACCTTTTCTTCTTCACCATCCCATGATGCAACTTGTGATCATATTAGTACAGATGGACGAGTACTGTGGGAATCATGAGAACGTATTACTTGTCACCATCACACACGCGTTCAAGTCTCCAAAACATTGCAATGCACGGCCCTCAACCTTTTAATATTTCTATTGTCTAACCCGCGCTCCAGCGCACTCGTCTGAAGGGGACTGGTCCCTTGACCCGACATCCTCCCCCGCGTGCGGCGGTCTGTGTGGGTATGACCCCCCCAAACTAATCAGTGGCTTCTTGATGCTGAGCCGGCACTTCCTGCGTTCAGAGGAGTGCTGCCAGGCCCCGGGGTGAGCCGTTAAAACCTCTCGCCTGAGAGGATAACTGCTGCTGAGGGGTGAAAGGGTGAGTCGCTTCACCACAGGAGTGTTTTAAGAAGGGGAACAGTGGTGACGTCGGAGGAATCATTGCCCATTATACAAGGTACAGAAGAAGGCTCGCCGCACACATCACACAGCAAAGCGTGCTCGGGCCGAAGCGGCTGTGCAGCGCTGCAGACTGGATGCGATACTGAGGATTGGGTCTTTCCTGCGGTCAGCGATCCTTGATTGCCCACCGGGAGTGACCAATCGACTGTTTATAAATAAACACAAGATGGACGGTTGTGGGGACGTCAACGGATCTGGCTGAACAACGGCTGCTGGCAGAGCTGTATTGATACGCGGTTATAAGTTTAGAGGTTAAAGTACGCATCGCTACAACGGACACCTTTTGGAATCAGTGTTCCAAAAACTTAACAGACTTCCTCTTAAAACACTAAACTGGCCAGGACAGTTCACCACACCCCATTATAAACCCCCTCATAAACCACTTTAGATAATTCTGTATGATTAAGCATAACACACACACAACAGATAAGCGCGAGCGAGTGCGTGTGCGCGCTTGCACTTTCCAACCAATGACAAAGAACGACAACAACGAAGTAAAGTAAAAAAGAGCAGAACTTTATTTGATCTAAAAGAACCGGTCATTTGGTGGAAGGCAGGCAGTTGAGTCAGGTGAGGGGGCTGGTGGGGGTGGGGGTGGGGTCTAACATTAAGGTATTAAAACCAGTCAATCAGACCGGGAGGGGGGGGGTGAGACTGAGTCCTGAGTTTCCATGGTTATGCTAAGGCTCCCATGGGGTCCCAGGCGGGAAGAATGACGGCCGTCTGATCCATCACGTTGGCGACCTCGGCGGTGACGAACTTCTTGTCCACCACCACCTCGTACACGTACTCAGAGAACCACTCGTCGGTCATGATCAGGTAACCTGGAGAGAGAGAGAGAGACAATGGGAAACATTACGGCTGGGCAGAGACGGCGGTTTGTTGGCATCGTCACCAGGGTGAAGGGGGGCCCGTCGGTGTGTCAGATGGCCAATCCCGTCACTGCTCAGGTGGACGTGGAGGTCTGAGCACTTGGTGACCTGAATTGAGGGGAGTCAGGCAGCCAAAACAGGCCTCTTTTGGCATAGTGCTTTGAGAAGCTCGCACGATTTAATCTCAGGATACTATCTTAATCTCTGGCGATTCTCCACTTTCAGCAACGAGAGAGAAACAAAGACAGAGAGAGAGATGGACACAGAGAAAGAGAGAGAGTGAGAGGGAGAGAGAAAGTGCGAGCGAGAGAACGAGAGTGACACAGAGAGAGACACACCGAGAGTGAGAGAGAGTGAGGCTAAACAATGATCTTATTAACTGAATATTAACAACATAATGTAAACAGGTGATGAATGTAACTCCGGATGAGTCCAGTTACATTTCCTGAGCCAAGATCATGAAATCAGTTCCCCCTTTCAAATACAGTTAGGCTCACTTTAATATCCCTGCTTGGTGTGCATCCCAGAGGTCTGTCTGTGGAGAGCTAGAACAAATCCTATCTCTGTGTGTAATGGAGCCGCGACGACCGCAGGAGCGAGCGGGTTCACGCAGGATGCAGGCGTAGGAAAAGTCCTCTCTGATTAAGTGCTTGGCAGATTTCACACATGGTAAATAAACTTGGTGCGGGACTCCCAACACAAATAGATGATGACATTACTCCCTGTATGTTTTATTCGGCCTCAGAAGTTGCGTTCAACACGTAACTATAAAGCAAAAGGACTGATTTCCTGTCTCATGTGCTAAGTATTTGAAGGGATGCTTTCCAGTGCACTTCAACGAGTGTTGCACAGCGAAGCAAGCCTTCCCAAGCAATCCCTTTGCAGAATACTCCCGGGCTGTTATCCCGGCAGTATACACGTTTAGCATGACTGTATCAGCCCACGAGTCTCTGACACTCATTGTTCCATACAGGCAGAGAGGAGGAATGGGAGTGGAACAACGGCCCTGACATTTCCTTGACATTCACTCCACCCAATGCATGTCTTTGCTCTCGCGGCCAACCCTTACTTCAACATCCGACAGCTATTGGATCTTGATGAGTGCGCATTCCGATAGAACATCCAGGCTTAATCAGAGAAGAGTTGAAGGTCAGAGCCGGGCTCTATCAACGCGGTAAGAGGAAGAGAAATATTGAAATAAGACGGATCATCCTGTTTATTATTTGTAGTATCCAGGAAGTCTGCCGAAAGAGGACCTCTCCCCATTGGGCCCTTGTTTGTAGCTCTTGTAGCACTCTCTGCTTTCCCATCACAAATCCCTTCTTCCCTCCTTAGTTTGAGGCACCGGGGCCCCGGGATGACGAGTTGATCTCAATCAACGACATCCAGGCGACCACAACCACCAACGCTCAAACCTTACAAGAAAGGCCTATCAGAGTGTGTGTGCTCCCAAAAGACAATTCCTACGAATCCTTGCTTTTCTGTGTGCATGCATGCGTTCGTGCGTGTGCCTCCTTGAACCTGCAAGTTGGGTGGCACGGAAAAGGGCGTCTATGTGGGAGTAAAAAAACAGCTCATTATTTGTTATTCAAGCTAGATTGACCGTCTTTCCCTGGGCCATAAACGGGAGGCGATACAAAGCAGCCATTTTATTTGGAAATGCATGTAATGTGAAAATAATTAAATGATCCACCAAGAGAATCAATCCTTTTTTGCTATTAAAGTACGATTACTCCAATGACCCAGCTCTTTTGAAAGATCTGTTAAGAACTCAATTAAAACTCAGCATCTATGGCATGATTAAATACTTATTGCTAACACCTGTATTCTACAGTAGTACAACACCAGAGCAATAAAGTGTGTCAATAAAATACCTTTCAACATGTCAGAAAGCTCAGGGAGAAGGATTACAAAGCAGCCCGTGACACGTGTTGAAGAGGTCACGTCAGGCCGGTAAATCCTGCTGTTAGAGTGGAACTAAAGCCTTTCAGTGCCTGCGGCACAATATTGATCTAAAACAGAATAAAAGTTTGGGCTTGGACGATGGACTGGGAGCAGAGCTGAGCTGAGAGCTGTAAGCTGTTATTGGCTCGCCATCTGGCCCGCGGTAGGACTCCCGTCTCCAGACTACTTCTTTCTAGAGACCTGTCATGTTCACCTTTATCCGTCCATCCAAACCTGGTCTTTACTTTCATTTTCTTCCCCCTCTAAGGGACTCTCAGGGCCCCTCAATGGAGGGCCTCGAACTGTCAAACAGAACACAGCCCAAAGGGTTCTCCAAACTTTGGTTTTAAGAAACGTTATTAATTTGGCCACAGATGGCTTTGAGGCCCCGACCCCCCCCCCCTTTTTCTATCATCGTGTTTATGGAACGAGACACGTGTGAAACACATTTCCTTCAAGCCCAATAGTGCGAGTGAGTGAGTGAGTATGTACGCGGGCGTGTGTTGGACCAAGCGGGTCTTTGCGTGATCTGCTGTGGAATGCCAAGCTGATTGTCAAGCTCTGAGAAACGGAGGTGTATCGAGGGAGAAGGAAGGAGAGCGAAGAGGAGAAGAGGTTTAGTGTTCAAGTTTTGTATGCAAGCATGAAAACTTTGATAGATCATACAGCATTGGTTGAATTATTACATTTACATTAACATATTAAAATGTACATATTAAAATGTATTTTTATCTTATCTGTATTTTTTTTTTTAATGCAACCTTGCATTAGAGTCCATTGAGTTCTTACTGCAAGTAGAATTTCCAAGATCATCATCATCAATATCATTCACTTTCAGAATTAAAGAACTGCAGTATCGCAGACAAAGGGAACCAGTGTTCTTTGGTTCACAAAAATCAACTCTGGATATAAATAATTCCTGTAATCAGAAGATCCGTGTAAATGTGTGAGCGCATAGCAAATGAGCGGTGATGAGTTAACGCTGGTGCTGCTGCAGCCCTTTTCAACGTGACTTTAATCATCTGCTCAAGCCTAACTGAACAAACTCAAACCCCTCACCGTGTTTAATGAGATCACAACCCAAGCACAACAAAGACATTCCAGGACTGCTTAGTTAATGGTGCTGAGATATAATTGATATGAGAAAGACCAACGACTCCTTAGATCCATCATGTTTGTTTTTTAATCTTAAACCGGATGAGAGGGATGGACAAAAGGAGTATTCCACAGCTTCGACAAACTTGGATTAGCATCAACAAAGAATGCTACAGTGATGGACTGGATGCGGAAGCAAAGACTGCCAAAAGTATTTTGTGCAATACATAATCACCACATAGTCCACTGCACTAAACCGTCCACGAGCCAACAAATTAACTACATGGCAAGGTAAACATCGCATACTGCGTGCTCAGCAAGTTTGTGTGAGCCTTTTAAGGGGTGATGAGATTTCAAGAGGCACTGTTTCAGGATTCATCAAATTGTTATTGAAATAAACATGGAAACAATGGTACTTGGGGTTTGAGATTCTGAGTTTTTTTTAAAACTCAGAATCAAGACTCCCTAGAGGACGTGTGCGACTACAGGAATATCAGAGCTGCTCAGCCCCTCTGAAGCAGGCGTCCTTTAACCAGGCTGTGGTAGAGGTGAGGCAGAGGTCAGCAGCCACTTCCCAGAGGTTTTTAATGAGGGCCAGAGGAACATGGGACTAAGCTGCCCCAATTAGAGCACTCCAAATCCGGTTAGAGGGTCGCTCGAAAATATTTGCTCATCCTTAACACCGAGTTCATGGTGTCCCTGGACAATGCAGGCTTCAACAAACATAGGCCCAGGGCGGTGCCTCGATGTAGGCGTTCAAATGCAAATGCTCGTTTGTGCGTCTGTGCTATTTTTTTTCCACAAAATTGCACTGTAATGCGTAGAAAAATTTAGTGCAGTTCATATTAATCCCTTGTATATGTGTAGCATGTCAGACTATAAAATAATCCGAGAAGTTTACTGTAACCAAAGACAGACACCCGCGTATGTGCTTGCAATCAGCACCAGTGCCATCTATTCCACAATGGAAGCAGCTTTCATTGTAGGATTTAACATGCCATTTACAGATGTTGGATCAGCTTGATTAATATAGTATTAATAACGCAATCAGTACACTTAACCGGCCCAACCCCATTAGATTAGATTTTATTTGACGCATATTTGACGTTGTTTATCAGTTGTAAAAGTTATTGTAAAATTGGGAGAAACAGATGAGTCTGCCATATTGTTTGTGGAAAGCTAGAAGTTGTATTGTGGAAAGTATTAACCCTAACACAGCAGCGCAAATTGGATAAAGTTTCAAGGATGTATATTTTGTGTTATATCACAATAAATATTAGAATACTTTCCATGGAACTCTTCAACATAAAAAACGAGAATATGGGGTACAAGTAATCGGTAAATCCGCGAATTAATAATCCCTTGTGTGGGTGAGTTTTATCTGGATAAAGCCAATAATAAGTTCATGAGACAGCGTCCAAATAATCCTCTCCTGAGGACAGGTTGGTTCAGTTCCAGGACACTGGGGCAATGCGGAGGGGAGGGAACCAGACACAGGCCTGTTTAACGGTAGACCCCAACCTGGACAGAAGTGTGTGTGCGCTCACCTTTGTTCCCACGGTCATCTCCCCAAGAGTTCTCCACTCTCCACTTCTCAAAGCCCTCCTTTCCTCCTTCCTCCTGAGAGAGAGGAGACAGAGAGAGTCATTGACAAAAGAGAGTCAGAGACAGAAAGAGAGAGACAGAGATAGAAAGAGAGAGACAGAAAGAGAAAGAGAGATTGAGAGACAGAGATAGAAAGAGAGAGTCAGAGAAAGAGTCAGACAGAAAGAGAGTCAGAGACAGAAAGAGAGTCAGAGACAGAAAGAGAGACAGAGTCAGAAAGAGAGAGACAGACAGAAACAGAGAGTCAGACATAAAGAGAGAGACGGAGAAAGAGAGAAAGAAAGTCAGAGCCAGAAGGAGCGAGTTAGACAGGCACATTGACAGAGACAGAGAGGTGCAGGAATGAGATGAAGTAGTGCGAGTGGTGACAGCAGGGGAATTGACGGTGATGTGAGAAACTGCAGCCGATTAAAGCGGCGTAAACACGCACTGAGCCCTTTGATGCACGGACCGATGTGACAGAAATATGTGTGTATGAAAACTATGTTTACCCGAGTTTACAGTAACTAGGCGCGCCTGTACAAGCGCATGAGGCAAGGTGTGTGTGTGTGTTTGTCTTCATACCTTCTCTGTGACGGCGGTCAGGATCATGGCGTGGGTCATGAGGGAATCGCCGTACATCAGCCTCTCCGTCTTGGAAAGGTTTTTTACCGAGACCCCAAACACCAGCTCGTGGTTAAAACTACACACACACACAAACAGACACACTTTAAACATCACATGAACTATTGAGTTTCATACACAGAGTCAGTGAAAAGGATCTACCCAGAATCCCAAGCAGCTATTTTAAAGGGCAGGACTAAAAACATCCTGCGTGTGTGTTTCCACCGACAGCCACGGAGACCATGAGCGTCATCGTGGACGTCCAATCCGAGCGGAGTGGGGCCAGCGCGCTACACCGTAGCAGCACAGCACGTGCAAGGCTGCTAACAAGCTCTGGGTCAACAGGTAGAAACCCTCTGTTTCAGGAGAACCAGCGGGCGGCCCTGAACAGGGGCCAGGTTCTCCCGTATTTCTGAGGCCTGGTCGGACCACAGCATGTTGGTGGCTCCAGAGACCCACTCTTGAAAATGTACTGTTCAAAGGTTTAACGAGGTTTAAGGCCGAATCACATGTCAACATATCCTGGCACATTCGGGCAATTAAAAATAGTACTTAAAATTGTGTAGCGTCTTAGGCTAGCTATCTTGGTGCATACGAGGAATGGGTTAACCCAGCAATCGTAAAAGCTTGCACTTGTTCCAATGAATATCCTTGCTTCACCTACAGCGATATATTGTTACTCTCTCTTCTGGCAAATTTACCTTTCGGAAATTGTTTGGATTAAGGCATCTGCAAAATTCCCTAAATGTCAATGTAATGTAAAACATCGCTGCCGAGACTTTTGCCCTACTCTACTGTATCGAAAACTCGCTCCTTCACCACCTATTGGTACCCTATATAGAAATCTCTCGAATGAAATGTAACAGGTAAAGTGAAGTCATGTAGTAAGAGTTTAACCACACGTGTAGCCTCCGGATGCCCATCTGTGTAGATATTGTTGAAGCAGTGGATTGTGTAACATTCTTAGGGCTTAGAAGGTCTTCCATAAGAAGTCCATACCCAGTTGACCGGAGGCGAGGGTCTCAGAGGGAGATAGGGGAGGTTCGTATTTGTTCTCTCAATGGTTGGGCCAAGTTAGGGTGCAGAGCTGGGTCAGGCACTATTACAAATAAATCCAAGGAGTTTGTTTTACCCTGCTTGTGTTGCCCTGTTTGGAGGACCAGATGGTTGCCACATAAGACAACATAACGCATGGCAGAGAGCTTGCAAAAAATAACAAAATAAATGAAAAAAAGGGCAAATGTAAAATGTGCAATGTCCCCCCGCCCTTTGGGTACTTGAGACATGCTTAAACAAACACTACGAATTATTTGCTCATGCAGTTTGACTCATGTCCAGTCAGCAGACATATCAAACAGTCTACCACTGGATTGGTGATGGGAAATTCTTTGCTAGCTGTCTACAACTGGCAGAAGCAGCACACACAAACACTCACACATTCATGTCGTTGATGCCAAGCTTGCCGTGGAAATGTTTTCCTACATCGCAGCCGAACCACACAGCCTGGGAGGGTGAGATAAGAAATCTAAAATTAGCACTGCTACTATAACGGATTGTTCAGGGAAAGCATCGTAAATACCGGCCGACGGTCATTTCCAATTTTTCAAAGCGATGTCTTAAATTAGCTGCGTTTGTGTGACGAGCATGAAATTTTATAAAAATTATTCACTTAATAATGATCTAAAATAGACAAAAGCCATCAAACATAGCCAGAATAATTAAGTATTGACTGTAATTTTGATTACGTAGAAAATGTCCACAGATGCTAAGAACAAGAGTCAAAGCTTGGGAGCCTCGGTGCATGTGTCATGGCCCGGACTCCCCCTACCTCGCCCTCCTTGATGGAGTCAGCGGCGGCCTTCTTCAGCAGCTCGATGGGCTGGTTGTTGTACTGGGTGCTGCGGCCTCCCACCATGTTGCCCAGGAACTCCACGCTGTACAGCTTCCCATAGGGGTTCTGGGGCCGGGGGTCGTTCACAAGGCAGATCTACGGCCAGGCGAGAGGGAAAGCGAGAGAGCAAGAGAGCGAGAGAGCTGGGTCAGGAATGGAAGACATGTCAATGATGGAGATAATTAAGGGCATATCGGTTTCGATGGTTTGTTGGCTCAAGGGCATTACAAAGAAAGAAAGACAGAAAGATCCGGCCCCTAACCCCCTATCTCTACTTAAATTTATATTTATCCTTTTAAGTGGAAGAATCTATCGGACAAGCAATTGTTTTAATATGCCACCCAGAATACATTTTCCTGCCAAATGGTGTTAATTTTGGACCCCGGCTGATCATCAGGAACTTCCCTTTGAGATTGCACTGATTGGATTCCCATACTCATGCAGATATGTACGACCGACAAGACGGTCCCAGGGCTCGGAGACGCTGGCAGTGCACGCTCCATGAGGGCTGTGTGTTTGTGGCGGCGGGGTCAAAGAGGACCTGCTCGGGGGGCTGACGTCTCCTCTTGTGCCTGTACCTTGTCCTGCATGTTGTACAGGGGCTTGACGTGCTCCTTGTAGAACTGCTGCGGGGTCAGGGGGCCCATGCGGTTGAAGGCTTTGTCCTTGTCCCTGTACTCCCAGCTGATGGTCTCAGGAGGGCTTCCCAGACACACACTGACCACCCGGAACACCTGGAGAGACACACACACACACGAGCATAAATAAAACATAAAAATGCATGCCACTTCATACATAAATATATAATAAAATGACATAAAACGATTAGGATCCATTTATAGGAGTGGAATGTGAATGTTTACAGCAGATTTAAAAAGAAAAGCAATGATTTCTTGCTTTGATGTGGAAGAAGACTATACACAGGCATAACCCGTCATGGACAAAAGCTCTAGTTCTGAGCTATTGTGATGGAGACTACTTTAAAGCCACATTTTGCACTAGAAAGCCAATTTTCCAGCAGGCTTTTCTATGCCAAAACACCTAAAACGAGGTGTTTGTTCCTGCTACCTCCCATCGCTCAGCTACAGGTCTTTAACACTCTTCCAACTTTCCATCAGGCTTCACATGTGCCTACCTAAATCTCTTCATTTCCGAATCCCAAATCTGGGATACTCTGTTTCTCCCGGTCGCCTGCTGTGCAGGTCTGTCAGTTTTTGGTGGAACATATTCAGCTTGTTTAAACGGGGGCCCGTCTCCGTCTCCAGCCCACCTCTACCATGATGAAGCTATCCGAGGAATTTCCCATCCCTCTCTGACCCCCTTTGTTATATCGTTGCGCCTTTTGCCAAACCTCAGCAAAAACAAGAACCAGAAAAGCAAAACAGGGTCCCCTCTATTTGGCGCCCCTTTATTTGTTGGCATTAAATCTAAGGAAAATGACACGTGTTGATGACATGCCCAAGAATGACAAAGAACACATGTTTGTCCCCCGAGTCAAGCATCTTGAACCTCCTTATAGAAGCTCTCCTTTCAGGTTAGGGCACTCGATCCGTTCATACATCTGAATATCTCGGTGCGTGACCACACATACTAATGTAGACACACACGCGTTCACATAGGTACGCTGAGCACAACGGCCTGTGTGTCCATACATACATTTGTGGCTAGCTGAGACACACAAGAAGTCGGCCCCCCCCAACCCTTCATCACATTCATAGGCACTCAGCCATGGAGGCATTCAGGCCAATTTACAATGGCAACTTTAACAGCAGTTGCCTCTTCAAAACACACACTGCAAACCTAAAAGGTGCGAACACACCAAGCGCGTACCTCGCGTATAGACGCGTATAAAATCGGCAATTTTTCCATAGGGAACCATTGGTTTACGCGCGTATGAGGGGCGTACACGCGTATAATGCCTCAAATAAACAGAATGTCAGTCTGGGCCGACCGAGGGCCCGACTGGTCAGGAAACAAAAGGGCCCCAGGCCCGCTGACGTCACCGCGCACGGGGTCAATATTGAAACACCTGCCTCGGTGCCGACCGGTTAAAACACTGAGACGGACGAGAAGAAAGGAAAACATGGTGTGCGAGTGACACAGAGAGGGAGAGAGAGAACGTACCACATACCTGAGAGCACTTATAATAAATACGACATTTCAAAAAAATTGTCCATCATTGTGTCTGTCAAATGTATATTAAAATACTAGAAAGGTATTTTTTTTATTAAAAAGGGTCTCCAAAACATGAAGTGGAGGTTAATTCCTTGTTGTAGTTCCGGGGCCACCAGGGAATTCAAAAAACACTCCCAAACACTAATGATCCATCTTGAAACTATATAGTATCGTTGTTTTCAAAATATGATGGTTGCTACAGTGCCACTGGGCAGACGTAGGGTGCCAAGCCATACGGCCGCCGCGAATATGATAATGTGGCTGATTTATCTTCCTTGTGTTAAAGTCATGCTCTTATTTTAATATTTTACACAGCTAAAAGATGAAAAGGAGTATAGTACCAGACAGAGATTAAGGGTGGGTCTGATGGTTGGTTCTGATTTGAGGCAGGCAGCTCTCTGGCCAGCCAATGAGCAACCAGCAAAAGGTCTACATTACGGGTCCTTATCGGATATCTTCGCTGGGGTCAGCTGTTATTGCCAAAAACAGGAAGGATAAGGGAGAGTAGAGGAGACAGCTGGTCGGAGGGATATTACATCCCTGCGCTACAATATATGAAGCAGAGGGACACACGTGCGCACACACACACACACACACACACACCAAGAACTTCAATCATGTGAATTTAACTCAATGCAGACGGATCGTAGCCATGCTTTCCCACGCTCGGGAACCCATATACAAACACTCCATGTACCAGAGCCAGGTGTGGGTCGCAGTGGTCATAGAATATATGGATTGAATGCATTTAAGCACAACCCTGGGAGCAATTACCATGTTTTGACAAAGCCTGCTAACACTTACATTTTGAATCATGAAACAGCCCCTAAAGGACCCATGAAGCGATTCAAGTAAATATATTTGTATGACTTTACATTCCCGGTATTTAAGTTCATTAACACAATTGCACCCTTTGCGGTGTGTTTACTGTATGTGAATATAACTGAAATATCCAGTGTGTCTCTATGTTGGTAGATCTCCCTGCTTCCAATAGCTATCAGCATCTCTAGGAAACCCAAGATGACGTCAAGCGACTTCATGTTAATTAAATCTGCAGTGGGTAGGAGATTCTCACATAGCGATCATGCAGCTAATTTAAAGTAATTAACCATGTGACAATCTCTCAGAGCGTCCATCAGACTGGATTATGGGTCCCGTTTTTTCAAGAAAAAGACATCGCTAAAGTCACCACCAAACAGGTTTTATATTGAGGTGTATTTAGTAGAACGTACACACTGTTTCTGTGCAGTGTACAGGCAACAGGTTGCGTGTGACCTGCATCACCTGTTTGTTTAGGTGTAAATTGAATCTCTGTCATCTAACATGTACACGTGGTGCAGTCGGAAGAGCACACGTGTAGTGTGTGCGCCTGAACACCTCAGGGGTGCAGCATACAACTCCTAAACGAGAATGCTCCATAGGCTCAGGGTACCAACCACATGAACATCCTGTCGACGCTCAAGGCTCAACAAAGACAACCCGCCATTGCATAACGGTTATGTCGGGATACCGTTTTTTTTATTCCAGGAGCACAGGAAGCAGCACAGCCTAGCTGGCAAATATATAAAGGGTTCAGTTTGAAATCCTGTGATTCTTGTGTATAGTAAGTGAAACCACAGGCGATGATCCTTGTGGCCTGTCATCGTAGTGGTGGTGGTGGCGGGGGGGCTGCTGAGACAAAGACCAGGGCTCAAGTCATGACCGCTGCACACAGAGGATGGACAGCATCACCTCCACGTGCCCCAAAGTGGGACTGACACCACATCTTTGATCTGCACACGTGAACCAAAACACATTTGTGAATTGTTGAGGGTAAACGCCTTTAGCATCACACATGCGCAAACACAACATCACTGCGCGTGTGTGCGTGTGCGCGCGTGTGTGTACGGATGGAGGAAAGAAGGAACAAAGGTTCAAAATATATTGGTTTAATTAACAGTGGCTTGCCTCACATGGCAGAGGACTAAAATAGTACCTGCTTGAGGAGCTTTGATCCATGTTCCTGTTTCGCACATTACAACCAGCTTTTAATAACCAACACCTGACAGGCAGTCGACAGCATGAAGGTCAAACGCCTGACAAAACTAGTTTACCAGCTAGGGTGATGGCCCAGCGGCCCTACATTACAGCCATTATCACATGAAACATGGGATCAAAAATTGCTCCTTTAAATTGCAAATCTGTATAGAGGACACTGTTTAAATGTAACCCGTTACAACAGCTGGAATAAACTTGCGTTGTTCATCTGAGTACAACTCGCACCTGTGTGCTCGTCCTCGCTGTACCCCGAAGGCTCCCTCAGACAGGGAAAAAGCCTCATCCCAAGTCGGGTTTTCCCAAAAACAAACCACTTCCAGGTGGACAAACAGCCCTTGAAAACACCGCCCCGGGCTGCCCCGAGCACACGCTACTCTTGCGAAACCAATGTTCTGTGTGTGAGTTTGAGTATGCCTGTCTATGTATGCGTGTGTGTGTGAGTTTGAGTATGCCTGTCTATGTATGTGTGTGTGTGAGTTTGAGTATGCCTGTCTGTGTGTGTGTGTGTGTGTGTGTGTGTGTGTGTGTGAGAGTGTGTGAGAGTGTGTGAGAGTGTGAGTGTGTGTGTGCGGTGACGGCCAGTCATCGGTGGTGGAGTTGCGGGAACACGAAACCGTGTTGTATTAAAAGGAAGAAACAACAGTGGCCGGCAGCACAATGCAGACTAACAGCAGCCAACAAAGCTGTTGAGGCAGACTCATTTATGCGAGGGTTCAAAAGGTGACCGATTGACGGGCACAAACAACACACAGGAAGCATACACTTCATGTTCATCCACACCTACTATACAAGTGAAAACAGGCACAGCCCCACACAACTAAGCCCCCCCCCCCCGCCGCCCCCAGCCACAACATAACACACAGTAGGTGAGCATGCAATTTTGTTGACCGTGTGATTGAGCATGGACAATAGAGAGCCACTGTACACGCCTCACCAACGCCACACCAGTGTGTCAGTAAGTGTGTGAATGAATGAATGTACGTCACCACCTATCTCTACTTTGTGTCATTTGAACAGCACACTATTAACCTAAAAGATGCTGCAGATAATATTTAACAACTATATTTTTGTATTAATTGTTTTAAAATACCATAATCATTTGGTTGACTGCACCTGCCTCTGTTTGAGACCATTGGACCTCTTGGATGTCAAGCACATGCTCACATACAACGTTATGATATAGAACCACCAGAGATGGGTGGGGAATCTGTGGTGGTTGGAAAAGCATAGGGAGAGGGGTGGCATTTCTGGGTTGTTTATATTCATATTCTTGTGCTTTTCTCTCTCTCTTTACAACCCTCAAATCGTACCTAAAGCAACTTGAAACATCGTCCCTTGGGCATTCGAGAAAAAATTAACATCTCAGCAATGGCAAGATCTCTCGCCTGGCACACAGAGAGACAGCTAACATTACGTTACACAGACAGACAGCTAACAGGCCGATACACACAGAGAGCCAGCTAACAGAGACGCAAGGTATTTGCACGTGGAAAAAACAGAACACTATTTAAATTTTTAATAATTATAGCCTTATATGGGGTGCGCTTGAAAATTTGCAACTTTTAGTAGATGTGTAAGTTCTTTGACTTATCTACTGAACTACATTCATATCATTACAAAAGGCAGGAACACTCAGACTGTCAGTGTGATAAGCACTGTTTTGCTTTGACTCTTGAGGACACATTTAAAAATATTTGTACTGCCATTATATTGTAGCATATCATACATTCTAATTTGCGCGCAAGTAAAAAATGTATCAGACAATCGGTCATAATCATTCATTAAATATAAGCTCAAATGCAGAACTCTTAACGCATCAGTCAAGAGATGGACAGCTAGAGAGGATTTTAAAGTGAGGCAGCTCCCTCTTCTGGCCAAACAGACATTTGAGGACAATATTAAAACTGAATATTTGGAATTCTTATAATATGTAGACCGTTATTTTTCCTTATCCTATCCAGCCATTCATTTGCATGTAAAATGTGATTGTGAAAGAATCTCACCTCTTCTATCATGGTGTCCATAGATGCAGATATCTCAGCCTCAGTGGAGTTGCTGGCCACCATGTTCCTCAGTCTTAGACAGTATTCCCTCAGCTGAAACGGGGCAAAACAGTCAGAGATGGTTCCACGCTCGGCTGAAACCCCGACCTTGGGGTCTTGCCCGAGCTTCCGGTCGAGCGGTTGAGGAATTTTGTGTGTGGACAGACCTTGTTGTTGAGGATGTCGTTCATTCTACGCGAGGCCTCAGATGTGTGAGACTCTGGAAAGCACTTCTTTGGAACGACGCCATATTTCTCTGTAGCCGCATCAGCACAAGACGAGACTTTAGGTCAAGCATCTCATTACCTTTTTCAGAAATAGTGCTAAACATGCGAACCGTGCTGGTCGAGATAGCTAAAGCAGTATTGAGTTTCAACTACGTCCACGACAACTTTCCCTGACATACAGAGACTTCAAACAATACCGGCCCTGTTCTGCCCGGCAACTACGAGGGGTAAGAACTAACCAATGAGGTTAACCAGCATGTCCCACTGTCCTCCGTCATTGGTTGGATTGGAGAGCAGGAACTGGACCAGACGGCCGTCCACGGGCTCTTTCCTTTGGGCGGTTTCAACACAGGCCTGAAGGAAGTAGTAGCAGCGCTCCACCTGTGGGAAAGAGCAGGCTGTGAATGCAGAACTGGTAACCGCAGGCCAACATGCTCCTCAAGCACTCTTTTCAGGCCGATCATGTATACAAGAGACAGCATGATTTGAGGAACCTCTTAAATCAAAAAAAAGCTTGAAAAGAGGAAGTGGGTAAGTGTGACGAAGGTTTTGGACAGCGCTGACCAACAGAACACAATGGTGGGTTTGAGACAGATAATTGCCTTTCAGTAGTACTTCTCTATGCAAGTATTCATTGAGTTTAACCCAGGCAGCCATGCAGTATAGTGCATGGCTAGTATAGTGGCACTCTACACTCTAAATATGATTAAAAAAAAAAGGGTTAATGAGTAATGGTGAATCATACACATTTGCATTGATTTTAAATCATGTTAATCCTGATGTTGCAACACATTTGAGTTTACTTATGTAATGAGGTTAATATGTGACAAAATCAATTCATTGATATGGCATCTCATAAGCATGGTTTGCCACAATGCTAGCTGCAGCTTGCTTGATCTTGTCGGGCAAACAAAGAGGTAAAGGCTGGCCAGCATACATATTTTTGTAGAATTGATCAGTTATAGGATGTGATTTTATCGATAACGTTAATGAAGAATCTATCAATCAGCACTGAATACAAATATCTCCAGGTAATTTGAACCTACAAGCTGACGGAAATGTTACAAACTGAGACTTTAAACGGAGGTACAGTGTTTCCCACAGACCAGGAAGCAATGTGTGGTGCCCCCCTTGCGGGTGGGGGGGGGTGGGGAGACATGGAGTCCTGACGGGGGGAAGGGTGTTTCACGTTTGCTCATTCGCGTAATCGCGCAAAAAATACATTTCAAAGTGGACCGGCCCACTTCCTGATCTTCCCGATCTCCAGTCCCTGCTGCAGAGCAGATTCAGCAAATTTGCGGGCGAATCCACCGTCCGTGCGTGTGCAGTGTATCAGTGATACGCAAGTTTATCCAATAAGTGGTGGTGTACCCGCACACCATTGGCATGTATGCGCGCTTGTCTCTGTGCATGTTTGAACGAGAATGACAGGGAGAAAGAGTGCTATGCGGAGATGAATGAACTGAACGATATTTAGATTTCAAAATCGTGTAAAAAAACAACAAAAAAACAATCAATTTGTGGCGCATGGTGTTCATCCTATGGCGCTGCGCATTGGTCTATGTATGGGAAACACTGAGGTAACAAAGCGTCACATCTGACATTACCTTGTCCCAGAAAAAGAGGTAGGACTGACTGAACTCAAACTCCTCGATGTTGAACTTCTTCATGAAGGGAAGTCTCATGACGTTAAGGCACGAGAAGATCCAACATCTCCCTGGAATTCACAGAAGAACAAATAAGAAGTGTTTTCCAGCCTGGGATGATCTGTATTTGAACAGTGTTGAACACAAAATCACATATGTTATAAAAATAACTTCTAGCACAACAAACGATAAGAAAAACATAAAAATAAATAATAATAAAGATACCAACCACTTACAAAAAACTTGTTTCTACAGTTGGTGAACATATTTTTCCCATAAGGAAGAGCCTCCCATTGCATTGTGTTAAATATATGTTCTTAACAGTGATCAGTGTTTGACTCCAATTACTAGATTTTTGGTTTGATTCTGTAAACGGGCTTTGGAAGGTGGGGGCTCCCATCTTATCCACAGCAACAGGCTCAAAATATACCTCTTTGAGTTTAGAGCACAGGGATTATCTTGGATTGCATACACGTTTTAATCTGATTGGCTATGAGCATATAAGCATGTCCTACCAGAGTTCTTCTGGTTAGTGACAGGCTTCCCCTCTGTGGGGATGGTGTGCTGAAAGATGTGCACAGTGTCCTGGACTGTCTGCCGGTGCAGACACACCTCTAGCGGGTCGATGCAGGTAGAAACATTCTGTGCTAGCAGATAGCGTGGCTCGGCACGCAGTCTCTTGACAAAGGCGGCGACCTTATCTTGACTCAAACCTTGATGGGACCAGAGTTACCGCGGAACAAGACAAAAAAAAAGGGAAAAGACAAGAATTAGACTACAGCTTGTTAGGAGTGACATAATTCAGATCAGTCTTATATCAGATTTGTCACTGTGATAAATTGCATGCAGTCTCAAGACTTCCTCTAGACGGAGGATGGGGGTTAATACTGACTGACGTCTATTGTCATAATCTAGCCTGTACTTTGGCCTGTACATGATACATGGGTATTTGCAAGCATTCAGACAGACATCAGTTTATCTTGCATATGGAAGGTCATTGTACTAGTACTACATTGCATTTTCTTAGGGAATTTTTTTTTTGATGGTAATAAGGCAATATAAATCATATGTTGTGATAATGAAATAACTACTTCAATAGGATGTCAATAAGAAAAGTAACCAAATATTAACAAAGACATTATGTTGGCTTGATTATAGCTTTGTTACATATTGGCTGAAAAATGACCGCAGGGTTGGTAAAGGGAATGTATATCACAATCTAAGTACATTCTGATGAAGGAGGGCATCTAATTGGTTTGTAATTCAAAGTGAGGAACATGCATGATACAGTTTGACCCCTTTCTCTAGGGTCTCTCTACAGCCCGCATAAGTCTCTAATGGATACATAACCCAATCAACCAAAGAATCACTACAAGTGAATTGAGCAGTTTAACTGTATGTCAGTAAGTATCTATTATTTTTCTGATACAGCACACCAAATATGAAGGAGTACAGTAATGTAGGGCGATTAATCGAATTTTGATCGTGATTTAGATTTTACCATCAAACGATCACAAAACGAATATAATTGAATTTTCAATTATTATTATTTTTATATACATTATTATACATATCTGAATTATTTTACATTTGAAAATTTTCTTGATCATTTTGTGTATTTTTTTTGAATGCGAAATTTCAAAGTTCTCAGTTACAAAGCGTTTTATGGGAGAGATATGCTGAATAAATACATCATGTTTTCAAACTGAAAAATAATCGTTTGAATAATCGTGATTTCAATATTAACCAAAATAAGTGATCATGATTTTTTTTTTTGACCATAATCGAGCAGCCCTACAGTAATGGCAGCAAGGGCAATGGAGGTATTCTATGGATTGAGTCCAGCCAGACTAGATTTAGCTCATCATATAGGCCTCGCCCCAACAACTTGCAAAGCTTGAGGTAAGAAGTTACTAATAACTATCAATTAAAAACAATGATCTAAATTTAATCCGGGAAACTCGAATCCTTTCAAAAATCTCTCTCTAATGGAAAATAATTTGTAAACTCTTTGCCGTCAGCGTGTTTAGAACCAATTTAGGCAAAAAAAAAAAAAAAGATTTCCAGACATTACTTTTAGTGCATCAGAAAACAAGCCGGTGTCTGTTTATCCGTCAGCCGGGTTTTGATAGGCCTATAGCACATATACGAGAATTGTATATTTGGTGGATTATTATCAATGATTACTGTTGTAAACGAACGGGACTTGCTAAGAGTTTTGGGTGCTCGCACCATGAGTGGAAGAGGCGGAGTATTATACCGCAATGGCAGACGGAGTTGGGGTTTGAGCCGACTGAAAGTCACTGAAGGTGATGCGTTTTTGCTTTAAACGATCCGCAAAGTTGAGGTTAAGCATTGACGTTACAATAAATTAATTTATCATCAACGGCATGCGGGTCTCTCTTTATCTTTGGCTTTTCGGAAAGGTAGCCAAGCCTTTGACAACTGTACACGGTCAGCCATCCTATCAAGCGACCAATGCATCAAATTAAATTATTCTTTGATTAGTTTAACGGCGATTTGCCTGCCAGTCAATTTAATCCATAACGTAGCCAATTAATTTATGCTTCTGCCCTTGAATCTGATTTGATTTAAACTACATGACTCGTCTCTCGGAGGTCACCTCATAGGACCCGCTAGACTCGATAAGCTTGGACTCGCTAGACTCGAACCTTGTTGATTTTAGGATTTTGAGAAATTTTGAACTGTGAACCGGGTCTCGATCCCGATCCCTAGACATAAGGCGGTCTGTGGCTGAGCGCTCCTAGTCTCGCGGCACTGTTTAGACGTGCGTAAAAACCACATGGTGCACGTGTGACGTGTCTACACTGTATAGGGACCACATGTAATAAAATATGACAGATATTTTATTACATGCCTATTTTTGTACAGCATTTACCCGCTACTGGGAGGATAGCCTTCCAAGATTTACTAGGCTGGGGTTAATTTCGGAACCTGTGTATATCGATGATATCCATTCATGTTTATAACATGCAGACAAACAAAACATTTTTATATTATTGTTCTAACAAGTTCAAGTCAACCGTTCTAACCACATGGTAGTCCCAATTAGATGACTTATTTTGCTTCCCATCATTTATAATGATTTGAAGATTAATTTTAATTTAGATTAAAAAAAAATGGATGATTGTCTGTTCAAAGGGCAGAATGATTAGAATGAAATAATCCTATACGTTGTGCCTATAATGGCAAACTGCCTCGATTTCCAGTGAAAACATAAGTCTAAAGGGTCACCTTTGAACGAAAGCCTTATCAGTCACTTTTGGACTTCCCTGTCCTCTCTGGACTAACCACAGAAGGCTAGCAGCTCCTCCCTACACTAGCTAAAGAAGGCTAGCAGCACGGATTACTAGCAATAATCACTAGAAACACAATGTTTCGAAAATAAATTAGGTATACTGGTCAAATAGTTGACTAATGGACAGCCACTTTCTACCATCCCTACACTTGAATTAAGTGTCAGGGTGGAACATGACAGCAAGTCTCCCCAGCTAGCTGGCATGCTATGGCTAAGGTAGCGCTAATGCGCTAATGCACAGAAGCTACCTCAGCTGTCATTCATTGCCTTGAAATTCAGATTAGGCCAACTTTTACCGAATGACAATGCTTGAAACGACAGGAGGGATACCGGTACATACCAGTATCCATGTTGTCGGAAACGGTTGAACCTTTTTATCTTCCTGGACAGTCACCGGCTCTTTGTTTATCTCAGTCGCCGACAGCAGCGAGACTCGGAGAGGGGTATGTTCCTGCAGTGGAAGAGGTTGTCCTAGGGTTAGGCACGCAATCCAAGGCCCGCAGTCCCAGACCCGCAGCCCCAGGCCCGCAGTCACAGAGTTCTTCGTGACATTTCCTAGGGATGAAAGTTTATTTTTGCTTGGACTACGATTTCATCTTTTATGAGAAAGTGATGAAAAACAACAAATTATTAACCCAGTAGCTCAACTTAACCTTATATTACCGAGGCTAACCAAAAACTAACAATCTCTAACTTCATTCCTAAACATAACCATCCCTTACCTTATACTTAAAATGTAAAATCTTTAACCTAATCCCTAAACTTAACCGACTCTGAATGCAACCATCTCTGACCTAATACCTAGATTTAACCATCTAACCACCTTCATGTACATGTATTTATATCACGTTAGACCTTTACAACGTAATTTGCTTCCCCAGCCCCGATTAAATTAACTAGCCTTCGCCGGGGTGTTCGCGTCTGGCAAAAACTATATAACAGAAAAACGAGGGTCCTAGAACGTCGGTCTTAGGAGTGCGGTCTCAAGGCTGCAGGATGCCGGGCGGAAACAGGATATGGGGTGCTGGGGCATGTCTACAATTTTATCACTTTCCTATGAAATCCGTCCATTTTAATTCATAAACACCTTTGAAAAGTAGTTGATATGATAAAAGTAAGACATTTCAGCGCAATAAGTGCTTGGTCGGTAAAAAGGTGGGATTCTTTTATGGTAACCATTGGGTCAACGTGTGTTAAAATGAATCAGTTTCTGACGTAACAATACGCTTGCCATCACTTATTAGTAGCCTTTTATTATTTTTTGAATGTATTTATTTGTAAGTTATTTATTTAGTTCTGTTTATTAATTTATGCATCTATTTTTTCTTTTTTACATAATAATGAGATATGGAAAATATAGACCAAGAGTAGAGCACTGAATGATATAGACAAAATAAAGGATATAGTCACCTTAATCTGAAAAGATAGCTATGTTTTGCTTGATAAAACAGACACATTGACCAAATGTTCACATTTACAAGTACACTTACACATCGTTTAGCGAATCACCTAGGCCATCCTCTGAATAAATATACGCCTAATTTTAACGTTAAATATGAACAACTAAAGTACATTAAATGTGTGCAGAGGCTGTGAAGTAGGCAAATGGAGACTATTCGTTTCCATAATTTGCTTATTTTAATTGTTTCGTTATAGCCTACGTTGATGAACGTTAGAGAGGGCGGAGCTAACACATCGTTGATTCAAGAATGCCCATTTTCTGCGATTCGTTTCAAAAGATTCGTTGTAGAAGGCATATATCATCAAGTGACTGTAGTAGCCAGTATGTCCCGGGTATGAAATGAAATCAAAAGTGGCCTACAGCGACCCAAGTTTGCTATTCATCTTCAATAAAAGAGAATGTATGGATATATCTTCTTTGGATTCAGCTGTCTCTATACTTGTAAGTAAATATAAAGTACTTAAAGGTTATTTTGGCTGTTCATGAATGCAATCAATCAATATTAATATTAATGAATGCATTGATATTACTATTAGTACAAGAACGAATGTCTCAATACTACAAAAAAACGAAATGTCATGTGAACTTTGAAATTAGTGAGACTTTGCTTTGAGACTAGCCTATGCCTTTACTATTTAAGATTGAATGTCAATTAATATCCTAGTATAAAAAAAGTATAGCCTGCATAGGTATCGGTTAGATAATGAATACATTTCCTCTTGTTTTATTTCTTTGTCAATCACATTGAATGCCCCATATGACATATTTTCATTCAGGTTTGAGATAATACCTCCACTTCAAAAATACCTTTAACTGAAGTGCACAAGTTGGTTACCCTATTCTAGGTGTACATGCTGAAGAATGCTTTCAGGCTCTTTTTGCAAAGCGTGAATCATTTCATGTTCCAATGGGAGGGGACGTCCTGTTGTCCTGTGTTGTCCAACACTGTGGAGAGAACAATTGGACCTCGATTTGGACACACATATCCACCATGTCGAACAAGTCGGACACCACGGTCTGCCCCAACCATCTCACATATCCGACCCTGCTGTCGGCCAATAAAACCCGCCTTGTTCTCCAAATCCAGAATTTAAAAAAGTCTGACGAAGGTCTATATGGATGCAAAGTTAAATGGAAAGGGGGTGACAGTTCTCAGGGGAATCTGCAATCCCTGATCCTCACAGGTAATATTCAGCTGATTGTTTGTGTTCTTGTGTGTGTGTGAGCATCTGTAAACGTGCATGCAAGTTCATCAATATGAAAATGGTAGTAGACACTTTAATCCCATGGGCCTTATAGTGTCTGTAATCAGAAACACATCAACCACCACCATCTTCACCATCATCTTCAGAGATTTCACCTGTGTTTTCTTCTTTCTCTCATCTAAGCCCCCGAGAGGAGCGAGTGGCACAGGGCGCTGGTCCTTGTGTCCGCCTTACTTTGCACCCTCTTACTTCTGCCGATGGCTCGTTGTCTGAGCTCAGGGCCCCACCCTGTTCAGACGCGCTGTACTCTGGATACATTCCGATACAATCAGATCCCACAACCTCTCCCCCGATGCCCGATACCACAGACAAACAATTCCCGGCTTTCTAAAGGTATCCTTGAAATCAGATATTGTGTGTTTGTGATGTAGAATTGAGCCTATGGCCCACACATCATTCACTGTGCGCATGAATGACTGTTGGGGCTACAATTATATACCGTCTGTACATATAAAGATCCAATTCTTTTTGCAGTTTCCTCAAAGCCAGAGGAACAACGAAGGACAAGCAGTGAGGTAAGGGTTACGGGGAAGTCAGTGTGGGGAGCATGTTCTGTATGTTTCATGTTCTGGTGCACTTCTAGACCATTCAATGCTTCTGTTACAGCTCGTGTACGCTGATGTCGCACTTGGTGCTTCACGTGAGCCACAAATAGTCCAGGAGCCTAGCCAGTCCATCATCTATTCCTCCGTAAGGCACGGTGCCGGGGCTGCGATGTGATGCTTCAGGACCCCCTCAAGGGAGGCATCACCGGCGGTCCATGTCATGCTGTGTGTGGGAGTCTGGCTCTGCCATGTTGTGCTGGATTATATGGCGTTACTTCAATTGTGTTTTTAGTTTAGTTAAATGAATCAAAAGTTTGAACTACACACTTAAATAAGCTAACATGTTTAGCAGATCACTTCAAGTGTTTGTTTTCGACAGCTATCAACAAAACCCACTACAAACCCATCAGACAACTCTCTAAAAGTATGGTATGAGGCTGGCTTCATCTGGTTTAACCAGGAAATGCTTGGACATTCCGGAAATAGTGTGTTTCGATCACTTTAGAAAATCCACCCTCTCGGTGGTTGCATAATACCACCTCCCCTTCTCCACAGCTCGGCAGAGGGATTTTGTATTCTTTGTTTTAATTTGTGTGTGGCAAAATTCACTTTATTGTATTGAACAGGCTACATTTGCCCACAGATTGGAACGTTTTATAATATGTGCTTGTTCTGCGTGACAATTATGTGGGATTGATGATGTAACACATACCATTGAGTGAAAAACAACACATACAATATGACACAAAATACAACATTTTATTTCAGAATAAACTCTCAATGGCACATTACATAACCAAATATACATATACATTTTTTAGGCCTCTAATAAATTAATGTATATTTAATTATTTCGTTAATATCTTTCATTAGCATACTCAGCAGTTACATTTATTTTACATGACATCAATGCAACAAAAGGCATAACTGAATAAATTACAGAGAGAAGGCTGTGTAGGCAATACCCGCTACAATGATAAAGACATAGGACTTGTTATTCGTCAATTGCTCCTATTCTCACCTGCTGTTCAAAATTGTAACCTCTACTGTGGAAAATAATAAAACAAAGAGGCCTTCAGTGTGTATACATGTGTACACACTAACAGTGTTGCTATCTGTGACTGTTTGCTTGTTGAGTACTTCTCCAGAAAGGAAAGTACCCTGAACCTACACTTCCTAGCCAGCAGCCGTTTCCTTTAAAATTACTCTCGCAGGCCTTCTTCCCTGAGAGAGGAAATGATTAACCCTCTCTGAAAGAAACAGTGAATTATTTCACAATTATTGTAGCCTGCCTCGGAATCTGTATTTCTCAAATACATTTTTGAGTTATTTGGTCAAATTACGAAATAGCTTTCCCCTTCCTTTGCTGCTTGTGCTTGCAATGTTTATTTTACACCCCTCTGGGTTAAACGAGACTGCACTCGAGCTATTCACTATTCTGTTGTTTTTTTTCCGTAGTCGCCCGCAATTGCCTTTTGCAAATCTGTTCAGAGAAATGTTGAGCTTAGCTTAAAACTCACAAAGCGTTAATATGCATGATCCTATGTGCTTCTATTAAAGCTCCCAAGTCCGGTGTTTTAGACAGATGTTCAATCTGGTCGAAAAACCATAGAATGCCACATCAAGTTCAACTCTCCCACGTGGTGGGTCGAGTAGAACTGCAAAGATTACATCAAACATTAACACAGATACAAGTACGTATAGCTGCATTTGGGATGTATTTTCCTAACATGGTTTCAGAATGTGCAACGAGGATCTGCAGCATATTTCGTGCTAAACTCTCATAAGTACTACGACCAGGTCCAAATGTACCTCTACTTCCTAAATGAGAAGCAAAAGAGGAAGGGAGCAAGGGAGAGAGAGACGAGACCGATGCTGAAAGTATGTTTTTAGATAGATTGTAAGGCGCAACTTTGGCTAAAATAAGGTAATGGCACAATAGGATGGATTGTATAGTTTTAAGATAGCTATTGATTTGATGAGCACTAACAGACTCCCTCCTTCCTAAAGAACCTCCATGAAAGGGTACTTCAATTATGTTGCACAAGCAATAAGCGTATTTTAGCAGGGCTTGAGTGTGAGGTTCACTGTACTCATGATGTCACAAACAGAACCGGACCACTTGGAGGCTCACAAAGAGCTAAAGGTCTTCAGATAGGCCAGGGGAGAGGGCTAGGGGGTTAGGAAGAAGTGCTGCTTCTGTGCAGTATGCTACAGTGTGTGTTTGTGTAGATCATGTATGGTGTGTGTACTGTATGTGTGTTATATAAGCAAGTATGGGTGTTATGTATGGTATCGTTTTGGGATGTTTTTATATTGGGATTCTTTCTGATACACCATTACAGGGAGACAAAGGAAAAAGTTGATTCTTCTGGTGTTTTTGTATTTGATATAGCATTTGTTATTTGTATAAATTAATCTACATTTAACACGACAAGTAACAGTTCAGCCAAAGTCTCTCCTTAATTGATCCGTAAATCCCCTGTTTGCGTACCTCTAGGCTAGACAGTCCTGCCCATTCCACACTCACAGTTGACAAATGGCTTGTATGTATGTGTGAACAACGACAGTTTTATTGGCAACTGGAAAGCAGCCTGTGGCGATACCATCAGTTCGGCATTAACATTGATATCTGTAGCTAAGGATAAAAGCGAAACTTGCGCTCCAGTTTGTCTTGAATATACTCTCACAGTATTCACCATGCCGACCCCCTGCGTACAGACGGTGCGTCCGTCTCTCAGAGGGATGCCGCCTGGCTTAGTGAAGTGCGTTGACAGTGGGCTTATACAGTCGTCTGTGGTACTCTTTTGTTTGTTGAACGCTAGGATAGCTCCTTGAGCCTTGTTGTTTCCCAATGTTGAGAAACAGTCTGTAGTTCCGCTTCATCGGTCTAATCAGACTAATAAGAATAGCAACAGGAAGGAAGGATAGAAAGGTTTAGCAGAAGTTATAAAGTAGCACAAGAGTGATAGTGTCATTATGTTCTTCACTTCAGAGAAGTGTGAAACAAATCAAAATCAAATTCCAATCAACATTTCTCTCAAAAGATATTGTACAAGATCTCCCCGTCCCAATTAAAATGCCTAACGTCTTAGGTCTGGGTTACAATGCAAACACAGATTTCCCGGAGGAAGCTGTCCAGCTGAACTGAAGGCAGCAGAACTCACCGTAGAGGAGTGGCTCAGCTTGTCAAATCGAAACTTCAAATTTGACCTGGGAGAAGTCTTAGTTTTCACATCTGGCAAAACAAGAGTGATGCAAAAAATAGAATCAATATAATAAATTGCTTAAGAAACGTCCACTGTACGTGTGTGTGTGCGTAATGTCATACATGCAATCTGTGTGTTTTCAGGTGCTCCCGGTTTGGGTTTGAGTTTGAGTTGAGTTGTGGTTGTGTTCATGTGCTTGCGTTTAAATGTGTACACAGTGTTCCCCACACATTGACAGGACTAAGGCGTTATAAAATAAAAAAAGACAAACTCAAAATATCTGAGTTACTTTGTTTGGGTTAAACCCAGCAGTCTGTATGAAGGGCAGCTATGTGTGTAAGAGTGTGTGTGGGTTGGGGGGGGGGGGGGGGGGGGGGGGGGGGGAGCGAGGGAATATTTGGTATACTCAGAATCTATGAATTTAATATTATTAATAATAAGAATATTAATAATAATAATAACAAACTAGTAGTATAAAGGCTCAGCACTGTGTTTTAGTGATTTTTGTTTTCCTATTTTCTTAAACGCTTTCTGAAAACTCCTCAACCCCATTTAGTATGACCCTTTACATTGTGTCATCAACATTAATATCAATACCAGCAGTTTGTAAGTCACTTGTCAGTAATTGATATGTCACCAGATTGATGCATTTAAATCAAATTTATTCACATTTTTCTCCTGGGGGGGGCATGCCCCCGGACCCCCCTAAAAGATTGCAAGCCACCCACCATAGTCTCTGAAAAACCAATTGGAAACAATGTGTGTTCATGGACGTGTTTGTACAGTATGTGTGCATATGCTTGCGTGTAAGAATAGGTGTTTTTTCATGGGCTGGTGTGTGCATGTGTGTGTATTTCCACAACACCTGTGGGACTGCGGCACATGATGACCGGGGTGCTGGTTCCTTGGCTGTCTGTGCTGAGGCAGGGGCTGAAGACCAGGGAGGAGGCCATGGAGGCATGGCAGGCCTTGGAGAGAGCAGGAAGCAGGGGACCGGGGGGGAACCAAGAGCAGGAAGAGATAGGGGAGGAAGCATCATGTCAAAACAAGACTAGCGGGTAAACGTTTAGGGTTTTGTTATTAGAGAGTTTTCTTCCACAAGTAAAGGAGAAGAAGGAGAAAGAAGCTAATTTGGTCACGAGAGCTAATCATAAAAGTGGGAATGAGAGAATTTCTTAGCTGATAGGAATGGCTCAGAAGATATTTGTTATCATTATGACCAGTATGACGTGATGATGTACATCCCTCTCATTTATCTGCATCCTGAGAGGTATTTAAAGCATATGCTGCAGCTGTGTACACAGCTAAACACGAGGCACCAACATGGCGTCTGAACATTAGCCAACAGGGACATGGAGGGAGAGTCTCTGGTATCACGTCTGGCTAATTACAGGACATGAAATACATGAAGGCTTTGGCACCTGAGACTTTGATTACTACGAACACACGCTCAATTAAGAACGTGTTAACACACCCCCGGGGAGCTCCTCACACGCTCAATGAGGAGGAGATTCCTCTGCATGAATGTATCTTGTTCCAGAGAGAGAGCCTGTGCTTCACTCACAGGTGTTCTTTTGTAAGGTTTATTCCAGGCTACCCAATACCACGGTTTCAAAATAGTTTGGTCTTTCTCATTTTGATGCGGTGTGAGAACAAATCTTAAACAATCCAATTCCACTGCTACAATTATCCACCAACACCACCTCCATCATCATCATCATCCTGATTATCTCCACCCCTACCAACATCATCCTCACCGTCATTATTCCACCACCATCATCATCATCATCATCATCATCATCATCATCACCCACACCACCACCACCATCCTCATTACCTCCACCACCACCACCACTATCAACATCACCATCCTCATCATCATTATCACCACGACCACCTCCAACACCATCATCAACACCATCATCATTACCCACACCCCCACCCCCACCACATGTGTATTGTGCAGTACTGACTATGTCCAGCTCCTCCAGGGCCTCCGTCTCGGCGGTGGTGCTGCTGAAGCTGCTGGTGCTGGAGGAGGAGCGGGAGATGTTGGGCCTGCTCCCTGTGCTTCCACTTAGGCTGCTGCACTCCTTCTGCTTCACGAAGGGCCTGCGGACATCACAACCCACATCCAGGGGGCGGTCACACCTCACGCTACAGTTGTCTTTATTAGGCTGTACGTGAGTAATGGGTTTTAAAGGTCGAGTGTTACAGGTCTTGAAGTCGGAATGACACATAATAAAAATGATACGACTATTGAAGTGGTCTAAATGCAAACAGACCTTATGTTATCTGTCTATGTAGATTATGAACACAACATAAAGGACAGGTACATTTGAATGCAATGTTAACAGAACTATTCTTTCTGAGGGCACCTCTCTTTGTTGGGGCAGATCTCCGGCGAGCTGGGATTGGAGGACGTCTCTGACCTCATTTCCTGTGACAGCGAGCAGCCCTCCGGGTGCTTCTGGTCACTGTGGATGTCGTTAGGGGAAGACAAACAACAATAACAACAACAAATATTTAAATTAAACAGCATAAAAAAACGATGGATGTTGTCATTGCAATATATTCCATCTTTTGATACCAAGATACCCAGTGTTGCAATACTAAGCGATTGGTTCTAAAGGAAGATGCTAAGAGTGTTTTCATGCTATGGGTGAATTCTAAGAGTAGAACCTGAGGGTGGATTCACAAAGTAGAAGCTGCGGGTGGATGATAGTAGATACTGAAGGTTGATAGGTAAGGAATAAACCCCAAATCAATCTCAATGTTCTATTGGACCGTTGTTGCTAACGTTGGGTTTGTGTCGCATCGATGAGGAACCTTTAAAAGGCAGGGGGTGGGTTACTGAAAGAGCCTGCACACCCTTGGAACGTTATTGACCGATCAGAATCAAGCATTCAACCACGCTGTGGTACAATAAAGAGCAGCTGCTGAGGGTGAATCTGAAAGAATCGTCACTGAGGAGGGTAGAGAGTGAGAGGAGTGAGAGGAGTGAGAGGAGTGTCTGACCTGCGCGACTGTCTGTCTGAGGGGTTCTCCGTGCTGGAGTGGAGGCGGGGGAAGAGGCCAGAGCGGCGCTTCACGGGGCTCTTTAGCGGGGATTTGGCTGACATCACTGGAGGCTGGAAGGCGAAGGTAACACAACCCGAGACACATGGTGGGGTTCAGTCGTGGACCACAAGAGACCCTCAAATAAAGTATATAATACAACATCAACCCACTGCTCTGTTCTGAGCAGTACCCACAAGCATGTGATCGTGACAGATGCAAACCACTAGAGGGCAGTGGTGGCCCTCCAAGAGTCAACAGGTGAGAATTAACTAATGGGTGGGACGGGGGGGCAGCAGTTGGACTAGGAGGAAATGCTGCTGAGTATTATGGGGTAGCATTTGGTCAGCTGTGGTCCATCCTACTACCGGAATGTGCATTCCGATATCTTGCTCAATACACACATGTGAGCTGCCTGGGAAACCAGTTAGTAGTTCCAGAGAAGAAGAAGAAGAAGAAGAAGAAGAAGAAGAAGAAGAAGAAGAAGAAGAAGAAGAAGAAGAAGAAGAAGAAGAAGAAGAAGAAGAAGAACAACAACAACAACAACAATGATAAGGAGAAGAAATTTACGTTTTTCGAATAATTTGCAGTATCAGAAAAACAAGCAAGGAAAAGGGTTCCCCACTCCTTGAGTTTGTTGCATCAGTTATGCCCCTACCCCCCCCCCCCCCGCACTCACATTGAAGGTGCTTTTGGTCAGCTCGCTGGAGCTCTGGGGCAGCACCCCCCCGCTGAGGCTGGCCGGGACCCCGCCGCCCACCCCGGGGCTGCGGTGGCGATGTGGCCCCACCATGGTCTCCATGGAGTGGCTCCGCACACGCATGGCCCTCTGGAAGTTTGGGGGACGGGGGGCGGATAAGACGGGAGGGTAGAGACAGAGGAGACAGAGGGGAGGAAGGGAGGAAGAGAGTGACAATCAGAGAGGAAGGGAAGGTTAGTTGTGGAGTGAGCAGATAAAGAAAAGCCCAGAAGATACAGTGAGACAGTTAGTTAGTATGTTATTATTAGCACAGTCAGTACAATGATACAAAGAGACATCCTCTTTCATGACGTATTCTTGGTTTGGGTAGTGATTCCTAACAGTCAGAAAATTTGAGCATGGACAGAAGTCTGCATCGTATTAATATATATTCAGTCTTTCTTTGTACATGTATTACATAAGTATTAATAAAACAAACAACTCATGCGGAAAAAGTATTTATTATTATTGAAATGCATTTACAAAGATTTTTAAGTAGTCAGTAAACAGTAGTAAACAATAATTGCCAGTGCAGCAAAAAAAACAGCACCCCCAGTGGCTGACTGTAGAAAGTACAACATAGCTGTCCACAACACCTGTGAAGAGAACCATATGGTCAGCTATGTGCATTAACACACACACACACACACACACACACACACACACACACACACACACACACACACACACACACACACACACACACACACACACACACACACACACACACACACACACGCCTATCGACTTTCACTATGAGCAGCATCTTGGTGAAACATTAGAGGACTGAAGAGATTGCAATGCAGCAAGATGAGAGAACTCACACGCAAATGCAAATAGCTCACACAAACACACACACACACACACACACGAGGGCAAACACAAACACACACACACACAAATTAATGCCCATACACACAAACAAACAGATGCTTAAAGAAGACTGCAAAGTTCACAGGGGTACACATGGGGGCTGAGAATCATCGGGTCATATCCAGACACACAAGGCGATCGTAAAAATAACTCAAATTCTCCAAGCCGCCCTCGGAAAGGTGATCAACTAAACAATACAAATCTCTGAAGGCTGCTTTGGGCCTTATTAAAAAGGTCACGTATTTTTTGTTGCTTTACTTTTAATGAGTTTTCGTGACTAATGAATGAAGTGGTTCACCTTGAAGGACTCCAGCAGCCCTCCGTGACCGCCGTTCTCCAGCCGGTCGTCGTCGCCAGCCACGCTCACGCCCAGCGTGGCCTGGCTCTGTCTGTGTAGCTCATCATGGAGGTTGTCCAGCAATGCAGCCCGCGTTCGGCCCTGAATCACACACACACACACACACACACACACACACACACACACACACACACACACACACACACACACACACACACACACACACACACACACACACACACACACACACACACACACAGCCATTTATCATCGGGGAGATAATGATTGAGATGATTGAGAAAAAACGTGCGTGTGTGCGTGTGTGCCTGCGTGCGTGCGTACTTGTGTGCATGTGTGTGTGCGTGTGTGTGTGTATGCGTGCGTGCATGCGGGGGTGTGTTTCTATCTGACTGTGTAAGCGACTGTGTCACCTCTAGTTTGGCAAATTTGTCTGACTTGTAGCAGGCATTTTCTGCATTGATCAGCTTCGTCAGCAGGAAGTCTCGAAACTCGGGACCCTGGAGGGAGGGTAAGAAAGGGGGGGGGGGGGGGTAGATGCAGAGGTCAGGGAGATAGAGAAAAGAGAGAAGAACAGAGGAGGCAGCACATGGGAGGGATGGATAAACCAGAGGGGCGCTGAGGTGACCTTCAGCCACACCGTCGATTTCATCGGGATTTCCAAATTGAAACTGTGTGAGTGTGTGTGTGTGTGTGTCATTTTATTTAAGAAGTCTGCTAGTCTCCGTCCCAAAATAACATCATCACCATACATATTTTACCCCTCTTGTCCCTTAGCTCCTACCGCCCCCCCCCGTCTCCTTCTCCTTCTCTCCATCTCCCCCTCTCACCTTCCTGAAGACAGCCGGGTTAGGGAGGGGAGGTCCGAAAGGTGGAACGTCTTCCCTGGCTGTGACGGACACCTGTTGTGACAACACAGAAACACTGAGCTCACACACAGCTCGTCGGTCAGAAGGGGGTTGTTTGAAGTGGAGGGGGTCTGATGTTAAACATGTATAGGTCGACGACGAATGATTACTAAAATAAGTATGTGTCTGAAACGTTCCACGGTTTATTAATAAATACTGGTAATCTCTGTGTCTGACAGCGATTTTCTTTCACTTGACAAGTACAATTAGACCCTGATTAAATTCAATGGGCTAGCTCAAAACGTTTAGCATGCCATGGCTTTTGCAACGCATGTCACAACAAAGGATTTGACTCTTTGGAATAGCCTTAATATCCATAAGTCCATATCAATACATGTATTACCAAAGTATGAATGCGTTATTTGACTTGTGACTTATAGCACTGCATGCTGACCAGGGAAAGTATGACTGGTACCTTGTATGTGGTGTGTTCTATAGATCTGCTGACTGGTACCTTGTGTGAGGTGTTTTCTATAGATCCGCTGAATGGTAACTTGTAATTGGTGTTTTCTAATAGATTGCCACCTTGTACATGGTGTTTTCCGTGCATGGGTCCTGGACCTGCACCAGTACGTAGGCATGCAGGAAGTTGGAGGCGATCATGTCCGGGACGAACGGAGTGGCATCTTCCTGGAAGATGGCCGCCACAATGTCATTTCCTATGTGTCTTTTCCTCTGGAGCTGTGGAAGCAGAGAAGGAGATGAGATATTGTCAATTAGCTGAACAGATGGTAGTTAATGAAATTTGTAGCATTTAAATGCATAGCATTCTACCGTCACAACATGGCATCATTGTTATTGAATAAATTAATACATAATCCAGCTTTCATCTTTATAGTAACCTTAGGTAGAATTCACTGGCAAGGGCTTTGACATCACTTTCAGACACAACGCTGCAGTATCTGTGTTTCACCAGAGATGGTGCTGTCCCATTGACAAAGAGGGAGGTATAGTACCTGCTGCACATCCCCCTCAGTGTAGGGAAGCTTGGTGGAGACGTGGAACATGATATCTCGCTGTCTGAAGATGGTGTAGACCGACTCCATGCCCGTCTGTCCGTGGGACACGTCCAGCCCCCCACGGAACCTACCGGAACAGAAATGCACACACAAGCAGGTTGACGGTTTGTCTTCACTTTCAGACATGCATAAAGCGTTTGTTCTTGCTCTGGCCGGTTATAAAATTGCATGCCACGGTAAATACTGTGTAACGGAGACGGTCAGGCATACTGCGGGGAAAACATGCTGGTATAGGTCTGTACTGAAAAGCCAACGGGACAATAAAGATAATAGACAAAGCTCTGATAAATTGACGATGCAGCCCGTTAGAGCCCAGAATGAGCTCGCTAAGCACTTTATTCCATGTTAAAGTAAAATATTGAACCGTCCAGACAAACTGTGCTCGTGGTAAAGCAAATATCTGAACTTTAATCAACTATGTCCTTCAGTTACTTGTTATGAGTTTATTTTACTTCATTGCATTTGAATGTCATACCATATTTTCTGTCTCATTCTGTCCCCACTCACCCTTTAAAGTCCTGCAGCTCAATGTTTTCTCCCAGAACATCCAGGAACTCCCGGAAAGCTGGCGTTTCCTCGTTGTTTCCAAACAATTCCTCCTCTGACGTCTGGTGAACGCACAGGGCGATGGTCGTGGTGGGATGGACGAATGAATAAATAATGATGCAATGATAAGTTCACAAAACAAGAGAAAAACAGGTCATAATGTAAACAGTTATCATAACACACAATGCAAACCATCCAAGACAAATCCTGGACACTCCCCTCACATGCCCTCTAAGAGGAGCTATGTGGAGGTGTGGAGCAGCTTCAGCCATTGGCTTATCTCCCCCCAGGTGCCAAACCAGGCGTTTCAGGCCTTCCTTTATGCACACACACATTATGCAGACATCTGACTTTACAGCAGTGCCTGAGTCCCTAGTTTCTTCTAAACCTGAACGCTCTGTGATGAATAGATATTTTTTCCATATACACTTGATACTGATACTGACCAACCCACCCCTTTTGACCCTTGACCATTTGAAACTTTTGCATGGATGGTGTGAATTCAAACCCATTACACGTGGACATTGGCTTGTTTGTAGTCTGTGTGATTACTGCTTATTAGCATGGCATATGTGTACTATTTGTCTTTTTGTATTCTGTTCATTGTTATTTCAACACTATTTTCTTATCTGTAGTTTGGCCGTCTTAATTCCTGCGGCTGTGCCTCCTGAATTCCCCCCTGGGGGATTAATAGTTATCATCAGTATTGGTCGGGGATGAGCTGGTATTAATCTATTAATCTTATATTCCCACTTATAACGCCACCCCATCTTTCTTTATTAGTTAAAAATATTTTTAAATGCAACCAGCTCCCCCCCTCCCCCGGCCAGCATCACAGACGTCACGAAGACAGCGACTCATTCCCTCACCTGTCCAAATTTCTGGTAGACGACCCCAAACTTGAAGGTGTTGTTGAGCTCATGTTCATCATAAGCCACTATCAACTGGGAACCCTGCATGTTGAAGAGAGAGGGTGGATGATGGAGAGGCAGAGAAGAGAGCGAGAGAGAATTTAATTTAATAACAGAGCTGGCAGGTGAGGCGTTTATCTTATTTGGGTCCTGTGAGGTCGACATGTGACAGACCGTCACAGCCAACGGCGAGAGCATTGCTCAATTTGTTTTTGCATCACACACACACACACACACACACACACACACACACACACACACACACACACACACACACACCACACACACACACACACACACACACACACACACACACACACACACACACACGTTTTTTACTTTTCCCCGAGGCAATCCTGAGGAAAATGGTTCCTCACATGGTACCCACTGAGAGGAGTTAGTTGTCAAGTCGAGTACCCCATTTGTACAAGAGAATAAAATCCTTAAAAGTTGACTCAGCCACCCCCTCAGCCCTCCCCTCTCTCTTACTCACAGCTTTATGCCATGTCATTGTGTAGTCTTTGTTTACTTGTCTTCACTTTACTTTACTCTTGATCCTAGTAAATTTCTTCTGGGTTCAGAGATGGAAGCTGGATAATGTCAGCCCATTCTTAATACTTACACAGCACGTATTTACTAAGACAGCATTGGCTTAGTATCAAAAACTGTGATGGTTCTCATTTCACACCAATAGACTCAAACCTACAGCTTTCAGTGTCCCAATGGTGTTGGGTATTATCCCAAACAATTGGGAACAGGACGTTGATTTAGCCTTGAGATTACTGCCCATTGTTATTCATAGAGGCCTGCCAATGTCAATCTGATACAAGCGATAGAGGGTATGTTAACACAGATGTGAGCACTTTCAATCCAAATACGATAGTGGAAAGTGAGCGCTAGTGTGCCTGACATACTAATGAGATCACAAGTGGTGGTGGAAAGTTGTGCGAGGTGTCATTATATGGAGCCCCAGGGATCTCTCCAGTGAGGTGCACTTACCCTGGGGTAAAGGACCGGGCTGAACTTCAGGCCTGTGGCGTCATCGCACAGGAGCTATCGAAGACAGAATATGAGCAGGGGTTTCATTTCAACAGGGGACAGATGGGGCAATTAGAGAAGCTCATGCTATGCCCCTAGATGACTCTTCATAACAACCTCAGACCGCCCTGCTGTTTCTATGGGAGGGGATCAGTCATGGGCCTTTGGAGAAACAGATGGGACTTTTTAAACCCCGTCCTCTCCCTGGTCAGAGCCCAAACACTAGACTAGACACTGCCTCAAGTCAGTTATTTCCTACGTGTTAAGCTTCAACGGTACCTATTCCTTAGGGTAGCTCACAGCTCAACATTGAATCAAAGTTTGGATGGGAACAGCAAAATCAATACCTAATGATTTCCAGGTCTGTGGATCTGTACTGGAAGTGCTGGTTCAGCTAATCGCGGAAATCACAGATTCCACGCCCTGGATTTGTTTTCCACTGAAAAGTTCAAACTGAAGTATCTTCTGAGCTGTTGGCGGCCCTGTAGCAGTGTGGTGTTCGCGTGGTAGGTCATGGGGTCCATGTGTAGTGGACTCTGCACAATGGTGGGGGGGAAGCCTACCTTGGCTATCTGAGGTACGCTGGGCAGCTGGCTGAGGCCTGCCAGAGAAATCCTGTCGTGGACAGTCTTGGTTCTCGCCCTGCAATAGGAAGACACAGTGTTCAATACATAAACCAACCTGAGGTTATTACAATAAGTGTTTAGGATTTCTATGGCGGCGACTCTGCTTATAAGGACGGATCCCGTTCTTGTCGATGGATTCTTGAACAACATTCAGTGAAACCAGCAAACTAACTATTAACAGAGCGAGGCTTTATATCTGCTGTACAACAGGCACGCAGGTCGTTCTACTTACCCACACCGGCCGCCTGCAATGTAAATAATTTTGATTTGCATAATCTGACGATAACGAGGAGCAGCAGAGGGTTATTCAATTATGTACCTGAGCATGATACGCAAAAACTCCTGGCTCTCCGCCTCCTCTTGTTTCAGCGACATGATGAGGTGTCCTATACTGCTGCCGGTGCAGTAGTAGTTCATGTGCTCCTGCACGGGCATAGAGCAAAGATCAAGTCCACGAAAGGTAGGTCACCCTCATGGCAAGACACAAGGCAGCGTGAGAAGTTGACTCACATACACACGCACGTTATATATGTGCATATGGGTATGCATTTAGAATTTGCATGTACAGTATATTTGAGCATTGTTGCCAACTTTTTCATCTTTCCTTTTGTCCAGATGTGAAAAGAAAGCATTCAAGAACGCTGATAAATGGTACACACGCACACTAACAGATACACAAACACGCATACATACCCGCACACATAAACAAACGAACACACACAAACAAACCCACACACAGATGGTGGCAACCCGGCTTGGTGAGGGACCAACCTCCCCCTAATCAGCACACGATTCTTCTTTCGCAAACCAAAAAGCCACGTTTATTTCAAACGTAAGTATCTTACTAAAAAATACAAAAAACATGAATATCCGGCGGTGTCCGTCTGTCCGGAATCACGTCCCCTTGGGTCTGCTGTCTATTCGTCAGCAGTGTTGAGAACGTTACTTTAAAAAAGTAATTAGTTATAGTTACTCACTACTTGTTCCAAAAAGTAACTGAGTAAGTAACTGAATTACTCTATAATAAAAGTAACTAGTTACCAGGGAAAGTTACTATTTGCGTTACTGTAAAAAAAAAAGTTCCTCTGTGTCAAAGAATTTAGATTTTTCTGACCAGTTTTCACTTGGCCTTAATGTGTTAAATTGTTGAACTGCCCATTCAAGGCCCTGATATACTTCCAATAGATTTTTTAATTTGCTTGGTTGCAAAGGCTGTGGAACATCTGCCGAATACTACAGAAAATGCCAACTTTTCATCGGATTGCTCCGGACTCGCCATTTCTGCTGCTTCATTGAATCTGTTTGGTGTGTGTGTGTGTGTGTGTGTGGCGCACGTGTCCTGGCTTGGTATAAAAACACTGGCTCCGATTGGCTACCATGAAACATGACCCTGCCTTAGCCAATCATAATCGCATATCTCGTTAACCCACCCGGTCTCCTCACTAGCAGTTTGTGTTTGCAGCCAGGGGTGCGTTCGGATTATGCAGTTTATTCAATCAATTTATAGTAACGCACTGCATTTAACGTACAGCAACGGCGATGTAACAACGGAGTAATTAGTTATTACAAACACTGTTTGTCAGTCTCTCCACCTAATGGATCAGTCTCTCAACAGGAGAACCAGTGTTGAAGCAGGCTCTTTAAGCGATGGTTCTCCAACTGCTCCGACCTCAGGTGCTCCGTATTTCGCTGATTGGCACCAATGCGCTCACTTGTGCCACCTGGTGTAAATGGGTGGTAACCGCCTCTACCACCTAACCCCTGACTCAGGGGCGTTGTGCCCGAGCTGGGTTGCCTGCCACAACATACACAAACACACAAACAGACACCCATCCATCAACACACACACACACACACACACACACACACACACACACACACACACACACACACACACACACACACACACACACACACACACACACACACCTGCACACACACATCCACAGTAAAACTCACCCTGCCAAGGAAGTGTTTGCGGTAGGCGCGCGCAGTGCCGTTACACTCCAAGCGGTACCCGTGACCGGCGCCGGGGCTGCCCCCACTTCCTCCACCGCCGTCCTCCACCTCCTCCTCCTCACAGAAGCTGGACTCGGACGAGGTGGGGGTACCCACAGGCGCCTCAGCATCCTCGATCCAGTAGCCCCCAAACTGGGGCAGGATGACCTGCGGGTACGGACCCCCCTTCTCCAGGACCTGAGGGGGGACAGAGAGAGAGAGAGAGAGAGAGAGAGAGAGAGAGAGAGAGAGAGAGAGAGAGAGAGAGAGAGAGAGAGAGAATAGCATTGCATAGCAGGGGAGAGCAGAATGTGTTTGATAGTTTCTCTGAGAATATGTCTGGCAGAGATATTTCTCCTGGGTGAGGACAAGGCAATAACAATTTTATATGTGAGTAACTCATTGAATAAAAACTCACATCTTCTATTCGTGGGTAGGGTATGTAGTCATCCTGTGAAAAGAGCAACCACAACAAACATGGTTAGTAAAAACCATCCACACATTGTATTGAGCGTGGATAGATGATAAATGAGGGGCTATGTTCTACGGCTGCAGCCAAAGGACTAAACACATATTATTTTTAACACAGCACAGTAATCGACAATGATTCCTTTCAAACAAGCTTGCGGGCAGTGACGCAACATGAAATGCACAGTCATCTTCAATCATGAACAGGGCTGCGTCACCCTCTGATGATGTCAGAGCTGTGAGCCCGGCCTTTGATGGAGTCTGTTAGCCTCTGGGATGACCACAAGTTTGCCGTTTGGCTGGTTGGTAGTCGGCTCACGACGCTGCTTCTGTGACCTCTTAGAGTGCTGAGTGACTGTTTTACCCAACACCACCAACAGGCCGCCGGTCTGATTATAGTCTGGAGTTGAGAGAGACGACTGGCAGGCCAGAGTGGATCAATTGGCACCCGGTGGTCTATTGGACTTCTAATCCATCAATTCAGGAGGTATCTGATTCTCAGGGTGTGGAAGGGTCCTGAGAAATGTTTGATGTGGTTTGAAGGGGCTTTGAGGGGACTTCAGAGGCTGACAGATGATGAGGAGATAAAGGCGGGAGGGCGGTGGGGGGCAGAACCCCAGAAACACAATGAGACGGGTCACATGCAAGGGAATGGAGGACACTGCATCAACACACACTCACTTGAGATCCGCAGACACGAGACACAATACCCATGTAGCACTAGTTGTCATGCATGTGTATGTGTGCATCTGTGAGTCTGAGTGAGTGCATCGTGTGTTTCTCTG
>NC_044063.1:20720947-20733447 GCF_902167405.1 Gadus morhua
GAGAGAGAGAGAGAGAGAGAGAGAGAGAGAGAGAGAGAGAGAGAGAGAGAGAGAGACTGGGGTGGTAAACACAATGCATTTTTCAGTTGTAGGCACACAGTGTGCAAGAAAACAATTGCATTCAGACGATGTCACTCACTGTGTGACGTGGATGCAAATGTTTTTTAGAACCTAGCCAGCCAGGGGGACAGAGAGCATGGAGAGAGAGAGAGGAAGGATTATCTCAAGAGTTAATATATAACCAGTTCATCAACACTGTAAGCTGATATGGAAACTGTGCGTTGTCAGGGAGATTCGACAGCAGGAGGTCTGGAATCAGGCAGCACAGTACGGTACATCCGTCTCTGCTGACATGCAGATGGCTTATAGACAACTATCTGACATAGAGGTGTGTGTGGAGTACACTGTGAATGTCAGGTTGGTGTGTTAGTAGGTTTTCATCTCTTATCCCTTATAGCATGGCCAGGAATGGATGTGTGCATAGGTACACGTCTGGGTGTGTGTCTGTGTGTGAGTGTAATCATCTCTGATCTCTGAAAGCGTGTAGGTAAGGGTGTGTGTAGGTGCCTGTGTGTGTGCATCTGTATGTGTGTGTGTGTGTGTGCGTGTGCGTGTGTGTGTGTGTGTTTTTGTGTTTGTGTGTGTTTGTGACTTTGTGTCTGTTCTCCTCTCTGACCTCTGATAGCATGGGCAGGTATGGATCCATGTATAGGCGAATCTATGTGTGATGTCTTATTATGTCTGCAGAGCTCTGCAGCCTTTGGATTCGATTGGCTGGACTGAAGCCGTCTGAGCGTTTCCCACAAGGTGACGGTACGTGTGTGCGCTCGCTCAAATGTCGCCCACTCAAATCATCTTCCTCACAGAAAAGCAATGTGTACATTGCTTACCATCTCGCTTTGCGTCGAAAGTATTCGAAATGTGACACATACATGACGGTGGTAAAGCATAATCCATGTATTGGCAACACTTTATATAATGTCAGTCATGAGTCATTTATCAGCCTTTAGTTAAACAATCGACAAATCCTTAAAAAAACAATCAATATAAGGATGATAAGTAAATGCTGCAATAAAGGGCGCCAATTTGACCACCAGGTGTGATGTTGATTAGCCCTTACAAGCCTCCAAATCGACCCTCTAGTGACATCACAGGTGGGAGTCCGCACCCAGATGTATGGTTGGTAGATCAGCTTAGCACCGTCTATCCAGTGCATTGTAGAAACTGGAGATGCTAGGGGGCATTTAACGAACCACTAATTATTGATCTACAAATATATATATATTAGAGCTGTCAGTTAAACGCGTTATTAACGGCGTTAACGCAAACCAAATTTAACGGCGTTAATTTTTTTATCGCGCGATTAACGCAATTATTTTATAATTTTTTTTTTTCTTTTTTTTTTTTTTTCTTTGGCTCAAAACAAAGAAGCAGTAGCCTGACTGCTATGTTCAAATGACATTTGTTCAAAGCAGTCGTTTAATTGCACTATAGGCTCTTTTTTTGTATCGTCCTGTTTTGATCAGTGTATATGCCAATGTTTTTATCAATAAAAAATGATTTGCACAAGGCAAGCCGATGCACTTCACCATGTTGATAAGAGAATTAAAATGAGAAGAATTATGGGACAAAAAAATCAAGGGATATTTAGCCTAGAAAAAGAATTTGCGATTAATCGCGATTAATTAGAGTTAACTATGACATTAATGCGATTAATCACGATTAAATATTTTAATCGCTTGACAGCTCTAATATATATATATATATATATTATATATATATATAAATATATATATATATATATATATATATATATATATATATATATATATATATATATAGATGTTTTGTTCATGATTCGTTAACCATTAACTAAAGGCCAAAAGCTGATTTTGATCGAACCCTATTATAAACTGCTACCCTTCTGTCCTGCAGCGTTTATGTAACAGGCCTCAATCTGCAGCTTTCAGTGGCTCAGACGTTTCTCTCGCTCATTAGTTTTTTGCGGCGACACCAGACAAGGACGAAGCCTCGCTCTGAGACCTTGTCTAGTGGGGAGGGAGGTCATACCACCCGTCTGGCAGGCATGCATCACTCTGTCCCTGACCCTGTTCTGCTCTGTCGCTCTGCTAATCCTGACCCCCCCCCCCCCCCCCCCCCCCCCCCCCCCTCCGACAACACACACCCTCCATCTCTCACTCTCCAATCCTTTTATCTCCCCGCTCATCTCCTTTTGCCGTTCCAGAATTTGGAGTGAAACTCCCTTCCACACCCCACAAAGACACCCTTTCTCTTCCTCCTTTCTATTTCCCGCTCTCCTTGTCTGAACATATCCTTCTCCACCTCACATCACCCATGGTAACACTCCAGGGATGGCCGGAGGCAGGCGATAGATAAGAGGGGGATGGCAAAAAAAAGGAAAAAAGATAAGTGTTGACGGCCTGTCATTCAGCCTGATTGACCGACAGAAAAGATACGCAGAAGCTACTATTGCATCAATATAGATCCTTAAGAAAACACTTGGGCTGTTATGATATTTGCAGTAGACCCAAATAACCCTGAAGTCCGCTAAGGAGCCACTGAGAACAGAATGGAACCACTTCCTAACATGAACAAAGCACAGGCACAGGCCCATCTACGAGGTCCACTTTCTAGAAACTACAACAACAGTACTCACTTCGCAATGTCCTTTTTCTCACAGCCACCTGGATGTCTGCGCGTCACGGATAACAGATGATCTCTCTCGAAAATACAAGGGTAAGCATTTACAATGCGAGATGAGGCTATGTACAGAAAGTGTACGGATCCCAGTCGCTGCCTCACGCGTCCTTAGAAAATATGGCCCGGGGCGATTGTCTATCTGTTACATGGGCAGAGGCAGACGCTCATGTCATGTCCTGTCTGGAGTTATGAAAGCATCTCTTGGGGAAAATGTTGTCTTCTTTGGAGACACATTTCTGTTTAATTTCTTTCAGAACATTTCATGTCCTGATGTTAAGAACTTAGAAAGGTTAAGTTATTGGATTTGTTGATTAGTGCTTAATATTTTTTTCCTGAGTCTAGTTTATTCAGTAGTGTTATACCAAATGATTGCTCGATTCTAAAAGGAAAAGCTTGTCAGTCATGTGATGTTCTTTTGTGGGGGTTGAAGTCCAATTTGCTGTTTTAATTTCAATAGTGTCCTTATTCTCTGTTTGATAACCACTCTGTCTAATGACAATTGCACTATACAATTACTTTAGTCTTTGAAGTAGTCTAGTAGGTTATAAAATATCAGGGGAAAAAGCAATTCAAAACCTTTTCTGGCGCATTATCTCCGTTGGTACTCGGTAGCGCAGTTTCGCCAGTCTGCTCAATTGAAATTGGTGCCAAATTTGTTCTATACACTGAAATCATCCACAAGTATTTGAAAATTCTGAGTGAAACGCTTTCCTCATTTTCTTTATCGTTGGAGTTCGATAAACTCTATGGGTCCTATCATGCATCCGGCGCAATTAACTTAATCACTGGCACATGTGTCGTTGCTTGTTTGCAACTGGCATAGAGCGTTCTTTTCCCTCCTGCGCCACTCGTAGGTAAATAAGGGAATGATCCTGCGCCCCATGGGGGCTGCGCCACAAACCAAGAAATACTTGGTTTAAAGTCAGTGGGGCGTTGTTCAGATGCTATTTTAAGGGCGCATGCATAATGTTGCTTGTGTACCTCGTGCATACACTTTGCTTCTCTCATCTACCTAGCCACACATTCTTGGTAAATTATTTGGTAAATAACAGCTGATACAGCGGTAATAAGTTGTACTTTTAAATCAATCCATCTGCAAACACCGTACAACAAACACATATTTTCTTGACACAGAAATCG
Organism: Gadus morhua; assembly: GCF_902167405.1. Lineage (NCBI taxonomy): Eukaryota > Metazoa > Chordata > Actinopteri > Gadiformes > Gadidae > Gadus > Gadus morhua. Next base: position 20,724,809 of record NC_044063.1, read on the forward strand.
TGTACATGCCCATAACTTTTAGGATTGATGAGTATTTGATCGTGAGAAAACATTGTTTTACCGCGAGTGAGTGTTAAAAAGAATGAATGAATGCTGGCGCGCGTGTGTGTATGTGTAAATTAATTAATGAATGAGGGCTTGCGTGTGTGCATCCATCTGTTTAAACACACGCAAACTAAACACGTAACGCATAATACAGTCCAGGGCAATGTATATTAACGGGGGGACACATGCATATTAGGAACACAAGTCGATAACGATGATGCATGCAATACTGATAAGAAACGATGTTTATAATGTATTGCGCTACCATTAAATAGAGTTTTCTTTGCCGAAATTTATTTGAGGACTCAAATAAAAAAACCTTATTCCATGTGTGAATTAGGCCATAATATTTGGCCATAGACTGAGCCATTTGAAGTTTGAAATTCATGTGTATCTGTCTCATCGGAGACTGCAGACGCGCTGTCAAAATATTAACTCGTCAGATTCAAATGCGCTCATGGCTCTTAAAGGGGATGGGAGCTGGCACTCTCATTGGTTTATTGCACGTTACGCCCAAACCACACCTACGGGTAATTAGGCTACTTCAGACCAACCCCTTTTAGATTTGCGCTGCAGTAAAATAGCGAAAAAATTGCGACATCGCCAAGCAACTCTCACTTGCGTTTCAGACCGTTAAAATAGGGCCCTCTGTCTTCATAGATGGAGTTTATCTTATGGTTGATCATTTAGTGAAGGCACTGCACCCTATTCAGCAATGGGTTATTTTCACCATTTAAACCACACAAAAGTCCCCAAAAAATTATGCATTATTGAGACGCATAAATAAAAGAATATATACGATTCGACGATCAAATGTCTGTCCCGACGAATCAGATTTAACAATGGAAGATCTCAGTGAAGGACACCTCTAGTCTTGGTTTTATCATGTATTCAGTGTCTATATCGTTCTGCGTTGTCACCCAACCGAGGGCTACCACTGGTGAGGATGAGACGACCTGTGGTGGTCGAAGTACTCAGACCACGTTCTTGAGCAAAAGTTGAGGTTGAAATATTACTCCAGTAAAAGTGGACTTTAAACGTTGACTTGAGTAAAAGTATAAAAGTACTTGGCTATAATTGTACTTAAGTATCAAAAGTAAAAGTAATTTGGTGTAATGTAATTCCAATGTCTTCCTATGTCCTTTATACACTAATTTAAGGTTAAAAGAAACCCCACCAACACAATGTTTTCTATTTGTGATTTCTGGTACCGATATAATTTGAAATTATCATGATTACCTATTAGATTGGACGGCGAATTCTTGAAAGAGGAAATCGTATGCTTCTTAAAAAAGGCACTACTTCAAATAGTTTGCTTAAATATGGCCATGGGGGCTCAATTTCAATATCTGGTGCTTCTTCCATTATTGTGTGTTATCTATAAACGTCAAACGTGACAGTGAAATTCGAAGGCTAAACAGACACACGAGGACAAAAGCAAAGTTGGGAGAAACCCGCCCAAACTGCACGAATCACGATTTTTTCTTATCGTTACACTTTTGGATCTGTGACTTTATTGTCTATGGTCACGCATGCTGTGCACACCGACACACACACACGCACTTACACAAACACGCACGCGCAGGGGCAACGCGCAGAGAGACACACACACAGAAACGCAAAAACACACACACACACACACACATACAAACACACACACACCCTCGCGCGCAGGGGCCAAGCGCAGACAGACACACACGTGCCCACAATCACGTTCACGCGCACAGGGGGCACGCGCAGGCACACACGCACACACACACACACACACACACACACACACACAAACACACACAGCATGGATGTCTTGGAAAGGAACGTTGAAAGGAACGACATGTTTTTCGAATGGAGTGGAGTAAAAAGTACGATTTAAGTACAAAGCCTCTTTTATTTTACTTTCACTTCGTAACAGTACAAAGCCTCCACCACTGTCCACCACTGGCGACGACCGCTCGCCGGCCGGGGCTTCGATTGTCCACGCTGGCGCGGGCCAGGCGTTTGAGGTCCTCAGAGCAGCAGGCCTGGCCCAGTGGATGAGGATAAGGATTGCAATTGGTAGATGGAATCCCATTTCATCCTGATTATCAGACCTACCAGGTGTTGATCTGACGCCCTGGCACACGCATCAGAGGACTGCTGTATTGCTTTTCGTTTTAGGGCCAAAAAATAATAAGCATTGTTTGGATAGGCTATCTTCTTCTGTCTATTTTGCAATAATAAAAATGCCAATAAGGAATACTTATTATTTATTATAACTGTTTATACGACCACTCATCAATACCTATCACGTGGTTTATACGTCTTCTCTGTGCGCATGGCGATAGACACAACAACACACACAATTATTGTATTTCGTTTCACAATCTCGATCTACTGTCCCCGCAAGACGTCTGATGAATGATTGGTGCGGATCCATAATTGTTATGCAGGAGGCTACAATTATAATGCGCTGCGGCTGTAAACAGATTATCTGATATGGGTTTACAGCAGACAGTTGAGTATGGAGACTTACCCCAAACGTGGCGGTGCTTTAAGCAAACAAAGTTGCTTGCACCCGGTTGTTGTTTTTAGCGACTTCCTTCAGATATTCTCTTCTAGAGGAAAGAGGCATGTTTTTCGGCAGTCTTTGCTGGGAAACACATGAACCATTTTCTTCCTTCACACCCTCACTTCCTCTCTCTCTCTTCCTTGTCCTTCTCTCCCTTGTCCTTCTCTCCCTTGCTCTCTCTCTCACTCTCTTTCTCTCTCCCTCTCCCTCTCCTTCCTGCACCTTCCCATGTTTGCTTTCACTCTCCTCATTAAGTGCCTGAAGATAAGGAAACAGGAACGTCAAGGCATGCCCTAAACTAAATCTCTTGTTGAAGCATAACAGGTTTTTTAAGTGTATCTAGAGACACACAAAAACAAACAAACAGGCCCCCATGAAGATCCACACATAGCTTCTCATGTTTCTTAACTATTACAATGTCCTGTCCTACACAGCAGTCCCCCATCCCCCCCACCACACACACACATCCTTGTTGATATTGTTGATATTGTTGTTTTTTATATAACTGTGCAACTGGAGGACTGCTCCAACAAAATGTTGTTGTATTGTGCAATGACCATAAAGGTTATTCTATTCTACACACACTCTTCAAACACCAAATTGAACATTTCTGTTCAATTTACTCACATACTACATCAACATACTGATAGAAAGAGTGTATCTTTATGCAATTGCCTGCATATAGATGCACTCCTCCAACACCAATCCTTTTTATAACTGGATGCAATCCACTCAAATTGACAATGTATCTTTGAATAATCCGTTTTTAAGCTAGGGTCTGCAATTTCGAGAAACCTGCCAGTAAGATGCCAAATAAAAAATCCCAATCATCCTTTAGGCTCTCTCCAAAGCCCCTCCCCAAAAACACCTTTAGCAAAAGGTCAGCCAGCCCTTTTGGAAGACTCTGGTCACGCACAATGAGTGCACTGGCTATACATGTAGGCGGGAATGTAGGTACCCAGACATGTAGGCCATCCAATCATTCGGCCTGAAGGAAATGATTGGATGAGCATCGCTCGCCTGCAACAGCCACAGATAACAGATAAAAAAGATTTCAACAACAAAAAAAATGCTTCTGAAATAAATGGCCTACCCTAGCTCTAAACATATTTCTTGTGTTCATAATATTGAAGAATCTCATCTGAAAACATCTACCTGCTGCCTGAGTTTCAACGGAACAAATGCTAATCACATAATGAGAAAGAGATACAACAGAATAATTGGAAAAATAGGTTAACTTTTAAATATTTTTCAGATCCTACTGAACAATTAAAGGTTTCACTCGTTAAGCATTGAAGGTTTAGACTAGACAGGAGACTGATTCTCAGATGTGTGCATGTGTGTGTGTCTGTGTGTGTGTGGTTGTGTGCGTGTGCGTGTGCATGTGCGTGTGCGTGTGTGTGTGTGTGTGTGTGTGTGTGTGTGTGTGTGTGTGTGTTTTTGCTTGTGTGAAAACAGTCAAAGTTTGTCTGGCGATGTGAATCAAAACAATAGACAGAGCACTTGTGCAAGAAGGAAATGCTGTAATGAAAATGTAGCAATTGCATTGTTTTCTACTGTTGGGAAATGCATGCATTCTGAAGTTAGCATGGCTCTGAGTAAAGTCTGGTGTAACTTTGGTGGCTGATGTCCAGCCATTGTCTGCTCCAGAGCGATGACATTGAGGTGTAAAACTGGTTCACACACCCGAGGACTCTGGTTACATATTCTGTTTTTTTTTTCCATCCTTCACATTTCTTACCTGCCCATATTTCATCCACTCACTCACTCACTGACATTTACATTCTGCCATCGTCCTCCTAGGATTCTAAATACACCCAATATGTTTTCTGTCTATTACAGTTTTTTACGATACAATAAACACTAAAATCTAAAGTTTTGCCCAATTATCAAAACCTTACACTCAAGGAGCAAAACTCGGCCCCAGATTTGCACCACTGTAAGCACAATGAGTCCGTTCACACTTTGTGCAAAACAATACACACAGTGATTTGAAACACTAACCCACACGTCTATGCATTAGACACAGAAGTATATCAAGATGTCACTTCCTTGCAATTCTAAAGCACTGACTATCAAATTACCACACCCATGAGCCAGTTGATTGAACACTGCCATCAGGTGTGCAAACACAAGATTGCTTAATTGTAGACACACCAATCAGGTTTAAGCACTATAAAAATGCAGCAGGTGAGTTCACCAAACTTAACCAAAATGGAAGGAAGAGGAAGAGGAAGAGTGAGGATGAGAGGGGGAATCGGAGAAGAAGGAGAAGGAGGCAGAGGCCGTGCCAGAGGTAGAGGCCGAGGTAGAGGTAGAGGAAGAGGAAGAGGAAGAGGAAGACTTCAAGCAGGAGGAGGTGAAGCTCAAAGGAGAAGAGGTCCAACTTTAAGCAATGAAATTCGCGCAACTCTTGTGGACCATGTTGTGAACCATGGATTGACGCTGAGGGAGGCTGGACTGAGAGTCCAGCCAAATCTCAGCAGATTCACCGTGGCATCTGTCATAGGGGCATTCAGACTGGAAAACAGGTACAAAAATTACCTGTTTACAGCTTCTTACTGTATGCACCCCATATCAGCACTTTTGATACCCCTTCCTGTGACATTTTACAGTAGGTTACATGTGTTTTGTTCTACATAGGATTGAGGGTCGAGTACAACGAGGAGGAAGGGCTCCCATTTTCACACCACTGCAGGAGAGGGAGATTGTGAATATGGTTTTGGCAAATAATGCCATCAGGCTTCGTGAAATCCAGGCCAAAATTATTGAAGACCAAACCATTTTTCAGAACGTGAATCAGGTCTCTCTGTCCACCATAGCTCGTATCCTGAAGGCACATCAGGTACAAATGAAACAGATGTACCGAGTGCCTTTTGAGAGGAACTCGGAGAGGGTCAAACAGCTGCGGCATGAGTATGTGGAGGTATGTATTGTTCACTTTAGCACTCTGATGTTGCATACTTCACACATAACCTTTTTTTACATGTAAATGTGCTGTACACTAAATCTATGCTGAACTACACAATCTTGTCTCACTGTATTTTAGAGAGTCTTACAAATGGATGCTGAGGCCATTCAGCATGAGTACATCTACATAGACGAGGCGGGGTTTAACCTCTCAAAGGTCAGAAGGAGGGGAAGAAATGTAATTGGCCAGAGGGCAATTATTAGTGTCCCGGGGCAACGTGGGGGTAACATCACCCTTTGCGCGGCAATCACCCAGAATGGGGTCCTCCACCGCCATGCCAACATGGGTCCGTATAAAACCCCTCACATCCTTGCATTTTTAGACAGATTATACAACCTCACAATCAATAACATACAGATCCAATACATTGTCACCTGGGACAATGTTTCATTCCACCGCTCTGCTCTGGTTCAGAACTGGTTTACACAGCACCCAAATTTCACAGTCCTTTTCCTGCCACCATATTCACCATTTCTTAACCCAATTGAAGAATTTTTCTCGGCATGGCGGTGGAAGGTTTACGATCTGCACCCCCTGGCTCGGGTAGCCCTCGTTCAGGCCATGGAGGAGGCCTGTGACCAGGTTGAGGCCACAGCCATACAGGGGTGGATAAGGCATGCACGGCGATTCTTTCCCCGCTGTCTGGCGAATGAGGATATCGCCTGTGATGTAGATGAGATTCTCTGGCCATATCCAGCTAGGAGAAGAGACCAACAATAGCAATTTATGTGCTGTGTTTTCTTTTTTTTTTGGGGGGGGGGGGGGGGGGTTCTTTTTTTGTTCACGTTATGTTCATGAAAACTGGGAAATTTTTTTTGTTGGCTTGTTGCCTTGAGCATATGGAAAAAAAAAAATAACATTGTCAACAGCATTAGTCTTGTGTCCTGTGTGGTTTCTACAGTAATGCATACAAGTGTGTTTAGTGTTCACAGCGTGTATTGTTTTGCAAAAAGTGTGCGCAGACATTGTGTTTACAGTTGTGCAAATCCGAGCAATGTTTTGCAAATTCACTGTGTGCTTCACCCATACTACTCTATGCACTTAGAAGCAGAATTAGCCGAAAGCGTTTAAGGTTTTCAACAGCAGAGTGTAACTGGTGCAAACAGAATTAAGTCATATGCAACGTGTGTGTTTCATATGGTAAAAGAATATGGTGTTGATAAGTTAGTGTATAGTTTTTACAAGAGTGGTTCATTTTGCAAAGGAGCTAAGGTGTTTTGCTAATTGGGTTTGTGATTGTGCTATTCGTGTGTTGGATTTTGCTAAACAAAACAAAACAATCAAAATTGTGTTTATTGTATTGTAAAAAACTGTTTGTGTGTGTGTGTGTGTGTGTGTGTTTGTGTTTGTGTGTGCATATATGTGTGTGTGTCCACTTTATACCAAGGTTTTTCATGGACTGTATTATGAATTGTGTACCTCGAGTGTGTGTGGGTGAGCCAGAAGACAAAGATGAGTGAAAGCATTACAGTTTTTTTCAATTGCTTGAACACTATAGACACATGCTTAGACCAAAGCAACACAACTTGAAGTTTCTGTTTCTATACCTAAAACACATGTAACCATTCCTTAAACAAAAGCGCTGCTTTGCACCTTAGTTGCAATTGTGCAACACACTTGCTCCTTTCTGCAACACACTTGCTCCTGCACACTACACAGTATTTCATACATAAGACACTTAATTCAAAAATAACGTTTCATTGTACCATTGGGAAAACACATCTATTCAAAATCCTAAACACATTGGTTAATTGAGAATACTTACTTACACACCTTAAAACACTTTCTTCCAAAACTGAACACCAATCAGCCAGCTGCAAAAAGGCCTCAGTTAAGCCATTTTGAGAACTTTGCGAGCATGGATGCAGCAAGAGCAAGAGGCAGAGGTAGAGGAGGTAGAGGAGGAAGAGACATAGAGGAGGACGTGGTGGAAGAGGCTGTGCACGAAACATTATTTTGTATGGCATAAGAGCAACTTTGGTGGACCATGTCATAAACCATGGCCTGACTATGAGGGAAGCTGGGCAGAGAGTCCACCCTAATCTAAGCCGTTTCACAGTTTCATCCATAATAAGGACATTCCGACTGGAAAACAGGTATGTCTTCAACTCTCTACTTTCTACTCTACTCAGACTGTATCTAGAGTATTTGCAGTACTGTACCATATCACATGTACTGTATTGCAGGGTGGCTAATGCTCCTTTTTGAACGAAAGTGGTAGTTTTGTGATTACCTACATTGAGATGTTTCAGTACTTTCTATGGTATATACAGTAAAGTACAGTATATACAGTACTGTAAAAGAAGAAGCAAACCAATACAGTAACATTTCGTGATTTCTTTTTTCTATAGAATGACTAGAAGACCTTCTGGGGGCGGAGACCAACGCCTGTTCACCCAACAGCAGGACCTTGCCATTGTGGAGCTGGTCCGAGCAAACAATGCAATCCGTCTCAACCAGCTACAGCAACAAATACTTGCAGATAGAGAAGTATTCAATAACATAGAGCGAGTGAGCATTTCCACTATCAGACGCATCTTGGTAAAGCACCAAATTACCATGAAGCCATTGTACAGGGTCCCATTTGAGAGAAACAGTGTCAGGGTCAAAGGACTTTGACGTGAATATGTACAGGTAAGTGTTACAGTCCTTAAATTTACAATACAGTATTGGTGTCATCCAGTTACAGCTGAATATGTGCCATTGTATCAGTACCACATAGATACATTCAGAGAGCTACCAGGTACCTGTTCGATGGGGTGGGGGTTCTGTATGTGTAGTACTGTAGTTGAGTGTTTTGAGTAATGCCAACTAAACTATGCAATGCATGTATTTTGTTTTGTTACAGCGCATCTTGGAGATGGATGGAGCTGCACAGCCTCATGAATTGATTTACATTGATGAGGCTGGATTCAACCTCAGCAAAACAAGACGACGGGGTCGTAACATAATTGGCCAAAGGGCAATTGTGCAAGTCCCGGGGTAGCGCGGGGGAAATATCTCATTGTGTGCTGCCATAAGCCTTCAAGGGCTACTGCACCAAACAAAAACATCAAACAAAACTAGGTCCCTTCAATA
>NC_044063.1:20735947-20740947 GCF_902167405.1 Gadus morhua
GTGTGCATGTGTGTGTGTGTATGTCTCTGGGTGCATCCGTGTGTGTAATCTGTGTGTGTGTGTGTGTGTGTGTGTGTGTGTGTGTGTGTGTGTGTGTGTGTGTGTGTGTGTGTGTGTGTGTGTGTGTGTGTGTGTGTGTGTGTGTGTGTGTGTGTGTGCATCTGTGTATGTCAATTGGTGTTTGTGTAGGTGTGCATCTGTGTGTGCATGTATCAGTGTGTGTTTTCGGTGTGTGTGTGTGTGTGTCTCACCTTCATGCTGGGGGGTGCGGTGCGCGGTGGGGAGGGGGGGCACTCCCCCAGTGGGACATGAGAGATGGTCAGCAGCTCTTGTTTCCTGTTAAGAGAGAGAGAGAGAGAGAGACAGAGAGACAGAGAGACAGAGAGAGAGAGAGAGAGAGAGAGAGAGAGAGAGAGAGAGAGAGAGAGAGAGAGAGAGAGAGAGAGAGAGTTAGTTGTTTTATATTGACGCCCCTCTGTGTGACATTTCTAATTGAAGGTCACCTCCATGGAACAAGCGTCGGTAACCCATCTCTAAATGAAACACAAATTGTCCCTTCCCCCGTGTCCAGGGTGTTAGCAGGCACCAGTAAAAGGTGAGCTAAGACGAAGCGTCCACTCTGGATATGTGGCCTGAGCAGCCTACTAAATAGGGGCTAGGTCGCACTTAGCATAATACACCAGTTACTGGCAGGGCTAACGTGTTCGTTCTCGATCATTTTACAGCAGTCAATTACTGCTACTGCCCCTCCCATGACTCATACATTAGCATCGTCAATCAAGGTACATGGAGTGTGACACATGCAGTGGGAAAGAAGATACTGTTATACGTGTCAGAGCTCAAGATGCATGCCTATAAACATTATATTTGGTACATTCATTAGTGAGATTATAATTAGCTATTTCCACAGCATGCTACTGCCTTCCACGGAAGAATAATCTGGTTCTATATATTATTTTAGCAGGCGGTCAGAAGAAGACTGTGATCTTAGTCATTAGTACCGTTCCCCCCCACGGGAGGCCGAACGTCTACTACTTCTATATTCCTCCCCCCCATACCTCCCTCTGGGGCCTCTCTCTCGCTACCTCCGTCGCCCTCTCCCGCTTCCTCATTTCACCAGGCATGAGTGGACATTAGCGATCCAAGATGCCAAAGATTCACTTTTCACCAAGGGACAGAAGAATGGGGCAGAAGAGAAGGAGAGAGAGAGAGAGAGAGAGAGAGAGAGAGAGAGAGAGAGAGAGAGAGAGAGAGAGAGAGAGAGAGAGAGAGAGCTTAGAGCTACAACACAGGGAACTAAACCTGAACACGGAGAGAGAGAGATACATAGAGGGGGAGAGAGTTATAAGTAGGGAGGGCGATAGAGAGAGAGAGAGAGAAAGAGAGAGAGAGAGAGAGAGGGAGAGAGGGAGGGAGAGAGAGAGAGAGAGAGAGAGAGAGAGAGAGAGAGAGAGAGAGAGAGAGAGAGAGAGAGAGAGAGAGAGAGAGAGAGAGAGAGAGAGAGAGAGAGAGAGAGAGAGAGACAGAGACAGAGACAGAGAGCTTAGAGCAACACCACAGGGAACTAAACCTGAACAGAGAGAGAGAGAGATACATAGAGGGAGATAGAGAGGGAGAGATAGAAAGCGATAGAGAGAGAGAGAGAGAGAGAGAGAGAGAGAGAGAGAGAGAGAGAGAGAGAGAGAGAGAGAGAGAGAGAGAGCGAGAGAGAGAGCGAGAGCGAGAGAGAGAGAGAGAGAATGAAAGGTAGGAGAAAGGTAAGGCTTAGAGCTACACCACAGGAAACTAAACCTGAACCAAACCCATCATCTGCTGCTTTTTGGATTCTTCCTTTTCGTAATCCAAAAGGTTTTCTAAGAATAAAAATCTATTCAGTTTGACTGCATGATGCAAGTGACCCATGGTGGATTTTCAAAATGAAAAAAAGCTTTGAAAAAAGAAGTAAGAGAAAGAAGGAATATTATCGGGATTCCTATGACCTTCCCAAAATCCTCCTCTCTATCTTATAAGGCAACCACAGAGGCCATGCATCATGTCCTCTGTGATACAGACCTTAACCAAACACTATATGACCTCCATAGTTACAAAGGAAGGTGTTAGATATCCTTAATAAACCGTCAACACATAAGTAAGATGTTTGTCAAAGCTAAACAGTCATCTGTGAAAACTCTCACAATGACAAAACAACTTTTGAACGATGCTTCTCTGTTTTAAAAATACTCCTATCCCCTCCCTCATCACCCTTCTCTTTATCACCCTTCTCTTTATCACCCTTCTCTTTATCACCCTTCTCTTTATCACCCTCTCTCTCTCTCTCTCTCTGATGTACTGTAACCCTGGTCCCAGTGGATAGTGAAGCAGCCTTATCCTCCATGGCGAACACCTTTTCAGCAGGCCCTAATTCGTCAGCAAATATTCTCCAGACAGATTCCTCCCACTTTTACCACAGAGTATATAAGAGATGCAGCCCGTGCCCACCCTGTGTATGGGACACAAACAAACCAACCACAAACTACAAAAGACTGCTGTGAAACTGAACCAAACGGGACATTTCAGATGTTATTTCACCACAGACGGGGCTGCGGAAGGCTTCAGTATATATTGCTCGTCCGGTATCCACACTGTATTTGGATGTTGTCACTATGGTCCTGTGCATGTCGTGCAATGTAAGGCCAACCTTCACGTTGTTTACGTTTTAATGGCATCAATTAAAACAGCTCGAAAAATATCTATAAACCACGGGGTAATCAGATGGAAAAGAAATTCAGATGGAACAACTGGGGCTGAAAATAATTCAATCAATCCATTCTGCATCGGTCAAAATAAGCAGTAATCCGTGTGAAGCCGATGGCACGTCAGGTCACAGGGGAATGTCAGGCTGGATATGAACAAATGCACTGCAGGTTCATTAGTGTAAATTCAGATGGATGGGAGCTGTCATTTCGCCTGCTGGTGTGCCCCATGCCAAACACAGACCAGCTTAAGATAGAATAAGATTGATCTGCCAATGCTAAATATATTACCCGCTGCTAGATCCTGGCCGCACAGTCTCAACACATAAAGGCACGCTTATAGAAAGAATCGCGTGTTTGTCTTTAGACACGAGTGTTATCGGAGTTTGAAGTGACTTCATGAACCGCGATTGATGCATGAGGTCTGGCCGTGCATTGATCGAGGGGCAGATAAATAGTCTAAATGGAGTGTTGATGTGAAATGTATACCATGGCACTTCTGTTCCAGTCATTAGCATGAAATACCGTGACACACACTCTCCATTACCGACAGTTGAACAGAGTCAAGTGGGGCAGCAGCGCAACACACACTCTCTGCCCCACACATGTACACAAATACCTCAGAAATACACACTGTTTGTTTATGTGTGTGCCAGTCCAGCCTGATGTTATCATGTGATTATTTGGAAGATAAAAAGGGGTGTTGTTGTTGCAGGTAGGTGATCTTTTGAGACCTATCCTAATCAACTGCCAAGCTAGATGAGTGATCTTGTGTTTTTGTTATAAAGCCCTCAGGCATGTAGGTTGCTATGTCTCATCCAAAATAAAGGCAAAAAACCCATCTTTAAAATATATTGTTCAGCTTGTGAGATCCTCTTTCATTGGAAGTCGCAATATATACGGAGGACAATAGGATTTTTTTATCTGAGTGAACATTTTCATTTGACATTCCATCTATTAATTAATCCTCCCCATCCATCAGTCTACCTCATCCGTTCTCTTTTCTTTCCACCTTCTTTGTCACTCGTTTACTTTGCTCCTTTCCTCTTCCATTTGAAGGTTATAAACACGACACGGAACAAAAGGTCAAACCAATGAGGAACATTCCTGTTTGTATAAAACAGAAGTAAGTGGCGTTTATCCGTCGGCGGCAAGCGATGAGCTCGGGTAGGATTACCGTGGTACAAGTTGTAAGTCCCTGTGAGACTTCCCCCAGACTTCCTCCTGATCCGCTGTGCAGCATAAGGGGATGTCTGTTGAGTCCACGGTTCAGAACCACGCTTCACGCGCACCTCACCAGAACTTTCCACTGGACTCAGCAGCACTCTCACAATGCGGCGCTGTCTCTGCACACTCTGTTCTGCTATGGCGTCTGCGGGCCGCGCCAAAACCTGGACAATGTTTGAAGAAGAGATCTGCTTCCAAGTACAGAGCTCCACTGTAGAGGCTCGGGGAATTCAATGAATAAAATAATATTAAACCAAAAAAAAGGGGTGGGAGAGTTTCACTACAGAGTTGAAGGGAAACTCAAGAAATAGACTAGAACATAATGGAGAATGAAAGAATAGAAAAACATGTTCACTTGCAATGTTGTGGAAAAATCAACAAATATAATGGAATAGAACATATAATAGGAAATAATACAATATCATTGAGCCATGTGTGAGCCACCCAATGGGGCCCAGAGAAATTAAACCGTCAAAGAGGCTGGAGTTGTGTGTGTCTAGAGGTTACAGAAGCTAGCTGTGGGTAAGGAGGCCGCCTGGTGAAAGCCTCCACTGACCTGTGAAGAGCCAAAGCTGGTTTGTATCCCTACCCCTGGGGGCCTCCGTCTCTCTCCCAGTCATCATTATACAAACAGGACGGTACCAGTTAGTCTATCCCTCCTTAGCCTCCCTTTTCCACCTGCATCTCTCTCACTGTTTACATCTTGGCTCGTTGCCTCTGTCTGTTTATCTGTCTGTCTGACTGTCTGTCAGTCTGTCTGTCTGCAAGATGTATACGGTGAGAGAGAAGCAGCTGGAAAACGGAGAAGAGGCTAAGGAGGGTGGACTAACTGGTATCATCCTGTTTGTATAATGAGACTGCGACGGTCTGAGCTCTGTTGTTGCTGTAGCCTTGCTTTTCTTTGTGTTTTTGAATCGATATCAACACAACTGGTTCTCCCTCTGTTTCTGTCTCAGGAGGTGAGACCCAGAGCGCGCACGCGCTCTCTCTCTCTCTCTCTCTCTCTCTCTCTCTCTCTCTCTCTCTCTCTCTCTCTCTCTC
>NC_044063.1:20745947-20760947 GCF_902167405.1 Gadus morhua
ACACAAACATATCAGAAACACACCGTCACTCAAACACAGAACATTTAAACTCTTGAGATAGTATGCAATCTCACATATTCATCGCGTTGACACATTCAATTTGTGTGTGTGTTTGTATCTGTGCACATGTGCATGTGCACAGTGTGTGTATGTGTGTGTGTGACACTGTGTTCAGGTGTATGTGTGGTGTGAGATGTGTGAATGTCTGTGTGTGTGTGCGTGTGCGTGTGTGTGTGTGTGTGTGTGTGTGTGTGTGTGTGTGTGTGCACTATTCATGCGTGCAAGGCGGTGAATGTGGAGTCCTCCACTCCACTCTACCAGTGGAGAGTGTGAGAGAGGGAGAGAGAGAGAGAGAGAGAGAGAGAGAGAGAGAGAGAGAGAGAGAGAGAGAGAGAGAGAGAGAGAGAGAAAGAAAGACATTAAGGCTGGGTTAGGAAAAACAAGGAAATGGCCCTCTGGCCTCCATGTGGCCCCGGCTGCTTTGGGACCAACACGCAATGCGTGAGACTGACGTGTTAACGTAGCCAAAGGAGTGTTACCACAGTTACTGCCAACTCGCTTTGTTCAGTTTAAGCTTCAAGGTGAGAGAGAGAGAGAGAGAGAGAGAGAGAGAGAGAGAGAGAGAGAGAGAGAGAGAGAGAGAGAGAGAGAGAGAGAGAGAGAGAGAGAGAGAGAGAGAGAGAGAGAGAGAGAGAGAGAGAAAGCGAGAAAGAGAGAGATTAATGTTGAGGTGGGAAATACAAAGAGATACAAACAAAGAGTGGGTGTAAAGTGGTTTGGGGTGAGGGAGGAGGCATGTAAGATGCAGTGGGAGACCAGAAGGCAGGGCTCTGTGTATAGAACAAGAGAACAAACAAACCCAGGTTCCAGCCCAGTGTTCTGGGAAGGTAGACAGGAAAGACAACTACACATTCATTTGAACACGTCAAATGACGTTGTTGTTTTTGTCCGAAAGTCCATCTTGAATCACGCAAATGCACGCACACACACGCATGCTACGCTCTTTGTCTGTGATAACAAGTGATTAAATAAGTCAGTAATTCAAAAATGAAATATGGAAGTTCAGAAGTTATTGGTTTAGATCTCAGAGGTGATCCAGTCCCGGGGTGACCGAGTGGTCCGCACTGCTGCCTGACAGCCAGAAGGGGGAGGGGGGGGGGATCTCTCTGAATGGAGTATGTGTGTTCTCCCTGTGTTCACCGGGGGTCTCCTCCGGGGGCTCCGGTTTCCTCCAACGCAACAATAGACACTCTTAACACTCCCAGGCCCAGGCTAGAGCCCTACCTCTGGGGGTGGTACCTGGGCCCTACCCCTGGAGCTGGTCCCCGGGTCCCTACCCCTGAAGCTGGTCCCCGGGTCCCTACCCCTGAAGCTGCTTCCCGGGCCCTACCCTGGAGTTGGTTCCCGGACAGCATTCGGTGAGGCAGGGAGCTGCCTCAGTGAGATTGAATCTCCTTATCAGGATTAATAAAAGTATGTCATCATCATTCAACGCCCGTTGAAGAGCAGTTATTAGGTTTTTCCGAGTCATTAAATCGGTTACATTCGGGTTTCACAGTGTCTCACCGCATGTATCGAGTTTCGAAGAAAGCAGATACACACCTAGACATAATATAATGCCTCCCTCGTTCCCCGACGCCCCGGGCACAGCTATACATCCATCCCTCTGGACCAAAGGCAACGGTGGCCCAGGGACAAAAGGACGCTTTCAGACAGTGTGCAGACCTGCCTTTTCCCGACCCAGCCGAGAGTCAGCGGGTCGTCTTGCTATCTCATATGGTGTGTGCACTGCATACTAGCTATGAAATAAAATACGTGTTGCATTCTACAACACGTCTGAAGCTGGGATGAATGGTTTCTGAAATGATGGAGATGAGCTCAGACACATACGGCCCCCTGCTGTTCAAATTAATAGAGGGCAAACACCCATAATGTGTTATGTGTGTGTGTGGGGGTTTGTGTGTGCATGTGTGGACAATGTGTCGTGTGAGAGTGTGCTTGTGTGTGTGCATGCATGTATGTGTTTCCGCATGTGTTTATGTATGTTATTTTCCGCTGCCATGCCTGTTGTGGAATACATTTGTATTCACCCATTCACCTAAGTCCTACCCTCAATTTCCCCGCAGTAAGATCTCCAAGTAAGGCGACGACGATATCGAACCCATGATGGCAGAGAAAAGCTAACCAAAGAACAAACCAGAAAATATTGGTTTACCGTCATAAGAAGGCATAATATGAAAACAAAGTGAATAAATCAGTGGATTACAGTAGAGTAAATCATCTGGTAGTCATGCTGTGGAACACAACAGCATGGCACTCCTGGTGAAAAGCTGTTGTTGTCTTGAACGTGTCATCAATCAGGGCGACAGAGAGAAGCTGTAATACATGACAACAGACCCAGAACCTGGGGGTTTTACACACATGCTCAACTTGTGACTGGTCTGGCATTTAGTAATGATGTGACGTGGCCAAGGCCCATCGACGGACACAGCAATATGTAGAGTAACAGGGTGCGTGTATGTGTGTGTGTGTGTGTGTGTGGGTGTGTGTGTGTATGTGAATGAATAAGCATTGAAAGCTTTAATCTCAACCGTCTGAAATTAAAATGCTACTTGCACACACACACACACACACACACACACACACACACACACACACACACACACACACACACACACACACACACACACACAGCGAGTTATGGTTTGAATGTCATGTTACAGATACGCCATCCTTCAGGCTATACCTGCCAATTAATTGTGGGACAGGGCTTGACCGCCAAAGAACATGACTAATCAGTGACACAACCTATTCTCTGTGGCTCACAGGAATACCACAAGCCGACCAGGCCCTGGCCTCCTCACAAAGCCTCCAAACTACTCTGCACAGCCCCCATACGCCTGCCAGCGGAGTGGGCTTGCCTTTTAATTGATTTGAGCAACAAAAACAGGCACTTGCAAGAGGTGCGTGCAGGGGGCTGTCTTTGTGTGTCTGCGAGTGAGTGCGTGTGGGCATGCATATTAATCGATTCAAAGGAACAAAAACAGGCGGTCCAAAAAGTGTGTATGTGCATGAGTTTGTGTCCGTGTGTGTAAGCCGCATGCACATCACGTGTGTGTGTGTGTGTGTGTGTGTGTGTGTGTGTGTGTGTGTGTGTGTGTGTGTGTGTGTGTGTGTGTTTACGTGCCTGCCTGCCTGCTGAGCGTATCTATGAAGGAGGGATTATATGGTGGTTTCAGGTTGTCCTGCCAGCCCTACACACTGCTGTCAGGTGGCCGGTTCCCAAGCTCCCAGGAGTTTTGTCTCATTGCACATGTCGATTGCCCTGATGGCAGTAGGCTAGTGCTAAGGCCGCCCCACATCAAACAGGGGATCGAGGTTCGACTTCAGCACGGCCACATGGAAGGGTTAAAGGCACTGTAAGCAATTTTTAATTTTTTTAAATAGCTCTATTTTTCAACAGCCGTCACTGATGTGGGGTGATGGGTCGAGTTAAATAGTTATCCCAGTCGTTTTGCAGTAAACGGAAGACACATTTTCTGGTATCCTGTTCCAACTTTATCCAATCACAAGAGAAAACACCACAAAGAGGCGGTCCTCTCTGCACGTTCAGGGGCAGGCAGCAGTATTGCATTGTTGACTGACAATGGCGGAACCAGTCCGATCCCCGTGCTCCAAGGAACGACTTACACAACATGTTAGTACAAAGAACTAAGTGAAAGAAAACAGCTGGAGAACAGAAAGCTGACAGGTAAAACAGACAGGAATCATTTATGGTGATGTGGGGAGGAGGAAGGGGGGTGCCGACCGTAAAAATGGACAGAAAATTAGCCAAAACGACGACATTGCTAACAGTGCCTTTAAGGAAGGAACAGCAAAGCTTGTATGTGGCCATTTAATGATTTAACAGATGTGATTGCTACAGGGAAGTGCCATGATGGAAATCAAACCATAAAAATAAAGAAGTCAACCAGTGTATGTACAGTGGTGTGTGAAGTAGGGGTAACTTCCTCATACTTAAAACAGGATTTAGTACCCCGCCATGAAAGCCTGCCATAAATTATAATATTAGTCTCCCCAACCTTCATGGTCAAATTGAACCAACATTATTTCACAACAAATATAGACTGACAATGTTGACTCTTAAAATATATTGTTTTTATCCTTCTGATGTGAGGCTCTGATCTACAATTGTTTCCAGACTATCATTGCAGGTTGTGCCTCAGAGACATGAGTTTAGCGACAGTGAGATTGTTTGGCTAGGTGACACAAGCTTGTAATCGTTACAAAGGCACTTTAATCTGCTATCGGCCCCCATGTGTACAGTGGCCTAGTGGGCACTAAAGCATGGCATCTCTCTGCTACAGGGGCCAGCTCCCATGCCTAGCAGGGGAACCAAAGTACTGGTTCAGAGCATAGAACAGAAAGAGCCAGATAGCATTATCCCTCATGCAGCCATTAAAAATACAAAATTCATGATTGACGACAGTTTACCCTCTGCAAGAGTGACGAAGCAAAACTTTGATCAAAGAGGAAGCCGTCGCTCTGTGTGTGTCATAGTGCTATGTCATTCTAAATCCGTACGTGTATGTTCAGAGACGTGCTCATTATGCCTCGGTGTGTTATGGATGAGACTCATGGCGGGGAAATAGCTAGCAAAAGCAAAGAGGCACAGTGTTGGTAGACAGTGAAAGCACACCTCTGCACTTTTCCTTATTCTCTTCTGCTTTATCTTACCTCTTCCTACATTTCTTTCTCAGAACAGGATTCTAAGTGTCCAGATACTGGAGGTACCGAAGCCATCTTATACCTTATTCTCTCTGCTCTTTCTTTTTGCCATGTCGCTCAACACAAACCAATTGACCTTACACATATCTATCAATCTCACACGTCTACCCCTGCACATCCCCTGACCCACATATACAGGACTTGTCAACCACACACACACACACACACACACACACACACACACACACACACACACACACACACACACACACACACACAAAACAGACACAAACCAAAACACACATTCTCACACACACACACCAAATAGGTGCCCAAGGGCAATGTATGTAGAGCCGCCGATAATAAAAAGACAACAGAGTTAGCTATCAGCAAGTCATTAAGCAACTCAGCCAACTCAAGATTAACACCCACACACACTCCAGCAGTCAAAGTTCTCTTAAAAATCCCTTATCGGACACTGCAGCATAGACATGGGCATAGCCAGCCTCTCTGCCTTGACCCAAAACAGCTCCCCCCCAAAACACACACACATACACACACTCACACACACTTGGACATAATTGGACGAACCGTTCGCCCTCCAGCTCCTTCTCCCTCTCCCTGTCCCGCTCTCTCTCCCTCTCCTTGGCCCGGCGAGACTTGTGCAGGAGTCCGATCAGGATCACCGCCGCCCGGATACCAGCCTTCTTGCTGTGCACACGCTCCCTGGCTGGCTCCGACATGTCTTGTGGCTCTGAGACAACCGGTCCCAAGGTTATGTAGGCTCCAGTCTCCTGGGGGACGGCTACGCTCCCAAACTCCCCCCAACCCCCCCCCCCCCCCCCCCCCCCCCCCCCCGCTGAGAGGAGGCTGCCGGTAGTTCTGGTGTTGGTGCAGAAGTTTCTTGCAGAGTCTTGTTTTGGTTTTGTCTCCAAAGGTGTGTCCCAACAACCCAAAACCTGCTCTCGAGGAACACCTGGAACGGGACCAGATGTGCGGCGGCTCTCTCCGTTCTGAGCCCAGCTGCAGGTCGGCACTAGGCACCTAATGAACCAAAGTTCCCCCGAACCCGGCAGCATAAAGGTGTTCCACTCCTAGAAACCTGGACGGTGTAGCTGGGATCCCGTTCCGGCTTGTGTTTTTCCACCCTTCAATGCCACAACAATTCACTGATCCTCTGCTCCGGACAGGGAACGCTTTGCTCCTGCGGCCGATTCAAGGTTAAGTTGTATCTGTGTGCCCCCACTCACAGCACTGGGAATCCTTGCGATGTAGCTCCATAGCACAACATGGTCCTTGAGGAGCAGCTCTACAAACAATGCACCGATGCAGACTGTGACACTGCATCTCTCTGTCTGACTACCTCTACCTATCTACACCTCTCTCTCTCCCTCTCTCCCTCTCTCCCTCTGTCACACACGCTCCGGCTCTCTCTATCTCTCTCTGTGTCTCTTGCCTGTCTGCACCCTCCTTCCCTGACTGCTAAACCCCGCCCACTTCTCTCTGATAGGGCAGGATTGAGTCCAGGGACTGCCCATTTCGCCTCCCCCACCCCACCCCTTCTCCCATTTCCCTTGCCTCCTCACCTCTCCACAGTGAAGCACACTCATTCTCTTGCACTGTCTCTCGCTTTTTCTCTCTGTCCCTCTCTATCTTGCTCTATCTCTTTCTCTCTCTCTCTCTTTGTATCCTTGTTTCTGCCTTGTTATTAATTTTAATTTACTCTCCCTGACCTTGTTCCATCTATGCATGAATTACTGATTTCCGTTTATTGACACACCCACTAATAATGAACAAGCATAGCTCAAACACACACACACACACACACACACACACACACACACACACACACACACACACACACACACACACACATACGCCATACGCACATCCTGCATCATCTCTATGGGTTTTCTGTCATCGTTTCTCTTTTCATCCATCTCTAGCCACACAAGCTTCATGGTTGACACCTCAGTCAGTGTGTGAACGTGATTGGGTGAATGTGAGCTTTTAATTACAAATCATGCAGAGCGGCCAGAGAGGTTAGGAGCGGGCCGTCCAAAAGCGTATTAAGTGTGGGCCGTCTCCACTCGGCCACCTGTTCCTCTGCTGGCTGTGGCATGAAGTGACTGGCTGAATGACTTCTGATTGAACACATGAAAGAAATGGGAGATGCAGAGAAATCAATAATGGGCATGGCTAGCTATCTATCCATCCAGCGCTTCCTCCCTGCAGCCATCTATCCATCAACATTGTTTACCTTCATGGGATTTTTTTTGCTAGTGCTCTGTCTTCATGGGGAATAATCACAATCATTAACAAAGACACCGCCCTGCCACTCATTTCACTAAAGAGCTTTATCGCTCTCTTATTAGTGTCAGGTGTGACGCATCGCCGCATGTTCAATTTGATGTGTGGTGAGTTGGGGGGGGGTGATTCAGGCTTCAAGAGGAGGTTTGAAGCCACAGAAACGAAGGGGGAAAGAGGAACAATCATGAGGACTCCAGCAACCAGCCGAGGCCCTAAAGTGTGCATCATCTCCGGTGCTTCTGCTCACCAACGTCTTCAACTGAGGTCAATTAACCAAAACGGATCATTGTAGAGCGGAGCGGAGACGCTGGGCTCCGGTAATTGTTCAGGGGAACAGACCAAACCAGGGGAAACAGACAACAAAGACGACAATTAACCGAGCAGTCACTGTTTCTCTCTGTGCATAAATTACTGCTGCTGCTGCTGCGTTCCTCGGTAGTGTGTGTGTGCGTGTGTGTGTGTGTGTGTGCGCGTGTGCGTGTGTGCGTGTTTTGCTCATGCCATGGTAACAAGGCAGCTGCCAGATGCAGTGCTTCACAGACCCATGAAGGTTGTGTGCTGTTTGACAACATGGGAAGAATAAGATGTTGTTTGTTTCTTCTGTTTCAAGCTCTGCCGTCTCCACCGGCAATGATGTGAGCTGAAGTGTAGCAGCTGACTTGTTGAACGGAGCCATGTAACAGGTTCTCCCCAAACCACATGAGGATTTCCTTCCCCCCCCACCCCCACCTATTTCTCTGTGTGGGAAGGCGGTCTAATGACTGCGGGTCTGTGACAAACAACCGCGGTTAGAGAAAAACTGGAGGAGTCCCACATGGCAGGACCCACACACACACACACACACACACATGAGTGCGCAAACACACATGAGCACGCACACACACACAGACATTACACACAAACCAACACACACACGCACGCAGCCACTTATCACTGGGGTTACGTGCCTGCGTCATCAAGGGGCCACCAGACACCTGTATCCCTTCAGTTTCACTCAAAAACACACACGCGCGTGCCGATCCATCCGCTAATGAACAAAAACACAGTTATGTGACCAAGTGCAGTTCCTGTGTGATAAATGCACAGAGAATCAACAATACATCCAGGCTGAGGAGCTCTCATGTAATAGACCAACCAAGTCACAATTCTCAGACTTTTTAAATATGGTAATTATTGTGTGCAAAGGATTTTAATTCACAACTATCCATCTATCCATCTATGAATCTATCCATCAATCAATCAATCTATCTATCTATCCATCTATCCATCTATCCATCTATCTATCTATCTATCTATCTATCTATCTATCTATCTATCTATCTATCTATCTATCTATCTATCAATCTATCAATCTATCAATCTATCTATCTATCTATCTATCTATCTATCTATCTATCTATCTAGCTCTCCGGAATGCTTACAGACCTAGAGGCACACACACACACACACACACAGAGACACACACACCCACACACACACACACACACACACACACACACACACACACACACAGAGACACACACACCCACACACACACACACACATGCCGGAGTGTCCTGTGCCGGCCAGTCGTTCCTGTCACTTCACAGCTCCTCCAGCGTCTCCTAAAACAAACAGTTGTCAGACTACCAGCTACATGCCACCTCCTCTGCAGTCCCTTCTATTATAGGGTACAAAAGCGTGCACAGACACACACACACACACACACACACACACACACACACACACGCACACGCACACGCACACGCACACGCACACACACGCACACACGCACGCATACACGCCCTCCACTTTGGGACATGTATACACAAGGCCCTATGGAAACACTTCCAGCAACAGGTCTGGAGGGCAGAGAACATACCCCCCTAACAACCTCGCCCCCTCCCCCCTCGAGCCCTCCATATACACACATTCATAGCCTCATCCCTCATCTCTCTATGTAATTTCACTGATTGATGAGCTTATCTGAAAGGCCACGGAGCACTATGCAGTGCCCTGTCCAGCCTGTGCATGTGTGGCCAATAGGGCTGGGAACAATAAAAAGGGTTTTCCCATTCTAATTGATCTTCATTGGCTCTGTCATTCAATGGCCAGGACATTGAATAGAGACAGACAGTGCAGAGAGACAGGACAGTAAGGAGAGACAGGACAGTGAAGAGAGAGACAGGACAGTGAAGAGAGACCAGACAGTGAAGAGATACAGGCCACTGAAAAGAGACAGGACAGTGAGGAGAGAAACAAGACAGTGAAGAGATACAGGCCACTGAAAAGAGACAGGACAGTGAGGAGGGAGACAGGATAGTAAAGAGAGACAGGACAGTGAGGAGAGAAACAGGACAGTGAAGAGAGACAGGACAGTGAAGAGTAACAGGACAGAGAAGAGAGAGACAGGACAGTGAGGAGAGAATCAGGACAGTGAAGAGTAACATGACAGTGAAGAGAGAGACAGGACAGTGAAGAGTAACAGGACAGAGAAGAGAGAGACAGGACAGTGAGGAGAGAATCAGGACAGTGAAGAGTAACATGACAGTGAAGAGAGAGACAGGACAGTGAAGAGTAACAGGACAGTGAAGAGAGAGACAGGATAGTGAGGAGAGAGACAGGACAGTGAGGAGAGAGACAGGACAGTGAGAAGAGAGAAAGGATAGTGAAGAGAGAGACAGGACAGTAAAGAGAGAGACAGGACAGTGAGAAGAGAGAAAGGACAGTGAAGAGAGAGACAGGACAGTGAAGAGAGAAAGGACAGTGAAGAGAGAGAGGACACTGAATAGAGAGACAGGACAATGAAGAAAGAGACATGACAGTGAGGAGAGACAGGACAGAGAAGAGAGACAGGACAGTGAAGAGAGAGACAGGACAGTGAGGAGAGAGACAGGACAGTGGGTAGAAGAAGAGAGGGAATGACGTCTAGCAAAGGACCACAGTTGGGACTCAAACGTTTTTGTGGAAGATAAATGTCCTTTTACAATTCAAAGCACTGATTATCTGAGAATTGGTCCAATAACGGAAACATCCCTCACCGAGTCGATATCGAATCATCGTAAATTGAATCGCAACCTTGCTTATCGGAATCAAATCGATTTGGGAAAGTCCGAGGAGGGCTGGGCGGCTATGAGACGAGGGCGCGTGCGACCGCATGGAGCCGGTCCCCGCCTCGCTGTGTGGGCTGCTGCTACCAGCCCAGACCGCTCAGCTGCCAGCAATACGACTGACTCTGAGACGTGACATTGTGATGTAAATCAAATGACGTGGGCTGTGGGGAAGATAAATGAATGTCATCTCCCACCGTTTGTCTTCGGGTCAACGTATGTAGAGCGGAGGCTGTTCACCTGTTCACCATTAAGTGCATACATCTGCCACGGACCGCATGCATTAATGCAGCCATTACACGCCTGTATACTGTGTAATGCCCATACCCCCTACCCCCCTCAACATTCTGTATTTTTTTATGTTAGATCTCTGCATTTATTAGGGAAAGGGGAAATGTATTCCCTTCCCTACATCCATTTATCAGATCGTTAAACCTAAAAGCGGTGGAAACATGCATGTCACATACATACAATACAAAAGCTGAGCATAAAAAATATGAAACTATTTACATATCGATATATATTGTAGAGTATATAATATGATAATACATATGAGGCCATCACAATGTCACTAATGCATGGTGTAGATTGGGGGGCTTTGTATGAATTGTCATTTAACATTTAATTTAAACCAAAACAGCCATTTTAATGTAGTTGTGTGTGAAGTTGACGGTTTAATGATTTAATAGCGCTGTGGAGAGACCGTGTGGACGAATCTCCTCTATTATCTCACAAGCCTTTTCTCCCCATTCTTCTTTAAAAGGACCGTTGGTCTTTTTTTCAGACCAATTTAGGAGCAGAGCTTTTTTCCACTGCTGATGGGCCCAGTGGTAATCAGCCATCTGTAAGGGATTCCACTTTTTAAAATGAGCCACTTCCAACTGTCATTCCAAGTCTCTCACTTCTCTGGGGTCCCTTTGCCACCTCCTCTGCCATCGCTCTCTGCTCTCTCTCTCTCTCTCTCTCTCTCTCTCTCTCTCTCTCTCTCTCTCTCTCTCTCTCTCTCTCTCTCTCTCTCTCTCTCTCTCTCTCTCTCTCTCTCTCTCTCTCTCTCTCTCTCTCTCTCTCTCTCTCTCTCTCTCTCTCTCTCTCTCTCTCTCACTTACTCTCTCCTTTGTTCTATCTCTTTCTTGTGCCCAACATCTCACACATCAGCCGTAACCTGTCAGAAGAACATAATGACTTCTAGGGAATTTTGAACACACACACATGCGTGCGCAGGTACACAGATACACACACAAACACACACACACACACACACACACACACACACACACACACACACACACACACACACACACACACACACACACACACACACACACACACACACACACACACACAGAGACACGGTGACTGTAGCCTTTGGTGCTCAGTCAGACCTTTGCCAAGCCAAACTGACCAGTTTAAAATAGCTGCAAGACACACACAGTGAAAATGTTGTCACAGGTCTGGAAAGGGCAGGGCATGCACTCACAGAGACACACGCACACACAGACACACACACACGCACATACAGACACACACACACGCTCTCACACACACACACACACACACACACACACACACACACACACACACACACACACACACACACACACACACACACACACACACACACACACATTTAGGAAAGGCTAGATGTGTGTGTGGGTGTTTGTGTGTGTCTGTGTATTGTGTGTGTGTGTGTGTGTGTGTGTGTGTGTGTGTGTGTGTGTGTGTGTGTGTGTGTGTGTGTGTGTGTGTGTGTGTGTGTGTGTGTGTGTGTGTTGGGGGGGGGGGTGGGTTGGGTGAATGCAGCATGTGTCTGTGTGTGCTTGTGTCACAGTAGTGACCCCTAGTAGTGGCAGCTATCTCAAACGGCTAAATTTAACCTACCACCAATGAGAAATGCCATAGCATGCCATGGCATGTCGTGCATTAAAACCCCATCGCTAACGAAGGAAGACAGACTGCAGACCACAAGACCCTTGCTTTTCTTGCACCAGGCTTGTTTGAAGTTCCTACTTTACCATTGTTTCTTAATGTACTTTTCTAAAATTATCAGCTGCAGGTCAACTTTCTGTGTCAACTTTGTTTTTTCAGTGCTACTATCTCGTTCCCCCCCCCCCACACACACACACACACACACACACATACACACATACACCCAACCCATTTTCACCAGAAATCTCTCTGAAATGGGAATGCATGTTTCAGTAAAGCCAACCGAATGGGTGGCCACAGGCTGCTTACAGTTGGAGAAATGTTTTATAACTTGATCTGCTGACCTGAAACCCTGTAACCCAAATCACTACTTTGGCCTTGCTGTGATGCTGTGCTATTCCTGACATTGTATTAGTAATAGATATTGCTATTCTCGTGTTGTTGGAAGGCCTTCCTACGGCTGCTCCTCCAAGTTGCATATATTAAAACAGCCCGGGCCAATTTTACTGAAGCCTCAACTTAAAAAGAGACTCCTCTTTTCGGTCTTTTACCTTATAGGGATGTTTTGGTAAGTATTTTCCTTTGGGGAGTAGGGCATAGTGTGTGAGTGTGAGTGTTCCCAACTCTACTCTGGATTTACTGTAGTCCCTTAAAAAACCTTTTGGGACCATAAAGGTGATTGAACGCACTATTAATGAAATTGGCCTTATGCAAACATCCACACACACACACACATAACCAAGCGGGCACACAGCACATACACACAAAAACATGCACTTATCAACTGCGCAGTGGGGATTTCTTTACAAAGTCAGTGAGCATTGCATTTACCTGCCTGGGCACTCTAAACAGGATACAGTCCACTGAGCGTTGTTTAATGTACACAGCAGACTGCTACTCCACCCAGGTTCTTTGAGTGACTGTAGAATAACTGCTTCATTAAACTCACATTGTGAAAGGTAACAAAGTGGTACGGTGTGCTGATCTTTGAATAACCGATTGCCGGAGATACAGTTCAACACAGCCTCAATTACTCTCATATAATTCCAACTCCTGCCATCAATCAAACTTGCCCTGACTTGCTGTAGAGCTTATCATTAACTTTCACCGGCAACAAATCACCGAAATGGCACACCCGGACACACAAATCATGTGTGAGGATTGGGGATATCAACAATGTAATGGGTATGGAATGGGTGAATAGACTGGTTAGTCTAGGTTGGTAAGTCCATGGGGAGATGAGTCGTCTTAATATGAACAAGTATACTGACTAAAGGGATCGTGTGAAACGAAATCTCTCTGTAGCCTCTAAGTACTGCGAAAACTGAAATCATTAAAGCACACTGGAACAATTCCATACGTTTAACATTTAATAAAATAGCCATGTCGAAAACTGCACACTGGAATCAATGAGGGGGGGGGGGGGACAATTGAATTTGTTTTTTGCTGGCTGGCCTACACTGTGTCCTGTTAGAATTAACGCTGAAAAACAACTGAATAATGCCAAGAATATTCAGAAGCCTTAGCCAGTCGATTTCTGCTGCAGCCACCATTGTGGGCGCACACACACACACACACACGCGCACACGCACACACGCACACACACACACACACACACACACACACACACACACACACACACACACACACACACACACTGTTGTGCGTCTTTAGAACTACAAAATAAAGCTTCAAGCACTGTTGCCAAGCAGATAAGCATATTATGAAGTCATTGCTTAATGAAACCCTGACACGATGTGTTTGTTGATTAGAAGTAATTCCACTTCTATTAAAGGTCCCATGACATGCTATTTTATGGATGCTTTAATATAGGTATTAGTGGGCCACTAACTTATTATCTACATAATATCGTATTATACATAAATATCTATATCATATAATATATATTAACACCGGCAAAAGCTGTGTGAGACGATATTATGAATCTCAAACGACCGCCTTGTGTTCTCCGACGTTCCTCGTTCTTCCACGTCCACATCAATGTGAAGTAGACTGAACCACGACATGGAGGAGAAAGGGATTGTTGCTGGGCAGCGCACAGGCACCTCCGCCTCCTGCAGCGCCGAGGCGGTGGTCCCTCGGCAGCGGTCCCTCGGCAGCAGGAAGCGGAGCTCAAGCGCTAGACATTCGCCGCCAACAATCCCTTTCTCCTCCATGTCGCGGTTCATGTTCTTGAGGGAGTCAAAACCAAAGTTCCTCTCCCCCAATTCATTCTCAACCTTGGCTGAGATAACCTCCACTACGAGTCTCGTTGTAGAAATACCAGAGACGAGAGTCCGACGTTTTATGCGCCATAACACCAAAAGCAGAACGGTTATCCAAATAACAAGGAAGTGTACAACACTTGCGTTACAGTCCTGGAGCTCTATATCTAAATAATATCATATAATACATAGATATCTATATCATATAATACATATTATCACGGCCAAAAGCTGTGTTTGCCTCCAGACGATATTATGAATCACAAACGACTTTGTCGGGTGCTCCGACGTCTCTGGTTCTTCCACTTCCACATCAATCTGAAGTAGACTGAACCGCTCGCTGCCCGCTGCCGGCTGCCCGCTGCCGGCTGCCCGCTGTCGGGCGAAGGTGCGTCGCGCCGGTGGTGCCTCGCGGCAACCGGCGGCATGTCGCAGTTCATGTACTTCAGGGAGTCAAAGCCAAAGTTCCCCTCCCCCAATTCCTTCTCAACCATGGCTGAGATAAACCCCACTACAGTCTTGTTTTGGAAATACAAGAGACGTCAAAGAACCGACAGCAAACACTTGCGTTACGGTGTGTGTAATCACACACACACACACACACACGTGGCGCTCGCACGGTCGTGTCTCATTGGCGGGCCAAATTCTCTGGGCGGGCAAGGAAGAGAAAGGGGAGGAGCTTAGATCCTTTATGACGACATATGGGACCACATTCCAAATCA
>NC_044063.1:20765947-20768447 GCF_902167405.1 Gadus morhua
TTATTTTAAGATTATGTACTACGAGGATGAAAGTCGTCTCTTCCAAGAAGGAAATATCGATCATCAAACAGGATTGTTTGTTTCAGAGCAGTCACCCTGACTGGTAGTGAGCTCGCAATTTCTTCTGATAGATAGTGGTGAACTTTCTTAAAGTTCGCCAATATGCCAATCAAATGTCAGGATGACGTGCGTACATGCACCGCTAATCGTGAGTCGCCTTGGGAAAAATGCCTCTGCTAAAACAATAATTGAATATCGAACTTGGGTAGTTGATCAAATGCTATAACCTTAATGTTCAAAGACTCCCACTCTATATACGCTCTATATATACAGCCTACATGTCCCCACAACCCCATGTTTAGCGTTCTCTCCGGCTTGGATGTCTGTGATAGTATTATGGGTTTTTAATTGGTGTTCCGGAGACCCTCTCTGTGACTCTTTGTGCTTCTCCGGTTTCCATGGGGGCCAAAGTGCCACGGATTACTCATAGAGCTAAATCCATATGCTGCTTTCTATGTTTGCCTGGCCGACTGCGATGTGAGCTGACAGCAGGTTAACTCTGCGCCACACGCACGCAGCCAGGCCTTACGCACACCCCCCCCCCCCCCCCCCCCCCTCAGAGTACTTTGATAAATGTAGCTTCACAAACTGCCATTTGCTTGCTATCTATAACTCTATTTCTGGACAAACATTGTTTGGCTCAATTGCCTTACTTGTGTTCAAGGGAGACCAAAATGGTTCTGTTGACAATAATTTGACCACACCAGTATCAAAACATGCTTCCTTCCCCCATGGAACTTGCAACAGGTAACACGCTGATTTTTAGCATTTTAGGTATAATACTATCATAATGCACAATGCAATCAAATCCTATGCTCGTCCCTGAAATCATTCCAGTTTCCTGTCGGATTCAATCTGAAAACCATTTCTTATTGGCCCCTAACCCCCACTCCCTGCCTGGACCACAAATCTCTGCAGTGCATCAGAGCTTATTTTCGTTGCCTAGCAACCAGGCACTGTTTATGAATAGTTTTGACCCAACAGGGTCAAAGGAAGGGCAATGACTCCAATGTATGGATGCTCTCATATTTTATCTTCCATCTCTAGAACACACACACACACACACACACACACACACACACACACACACACACACACAGACACACACACACACACACACACACACACACACACACACACACACACACACACGCCATTTCTGAAAGGTTAATCTCAGCGAGAATACATTAAATTAAAATACTTTCTTTCAGGACCCTGCTCTCCCTTTGCTCGGCCTCTTTGTCAAAGCAGCTCACCGTCAGTCCGTCTCCGCCTCTCTAAATATCTCATGTATCTGTCTTCACCTTTATCAGTCTCAATGGCCAACCCACCGGGCCTGCTCCAGGCCCACTCCTAAAGCCTGACCCTCTCTGACATGTTAATATCAACTCTTGATATTGTGTGTGTTTGTGCGTGTGTGTGTGTGTGTGTCTTTTATCTCCAAAAGAAGGATGTCCAGGTGGAATACTGACAGACTGACTTTCTGGCCAGCATTCTAAAGGGCCTGTCCATCTCTTTTTATTGCCCTTTTCTATAGACACCTAAATTCTGCTCTTTTCTTCCAGGATATCTTCATAATAAACTCTGTTTATCGCGCACAAACACACACACTCACACGCACGCGCACATGCACACACACACACACACACACACACACACACACACACACACACACACACACACACACATACGCATACACACACACACACACACACACACACATACACAATTTTCCTACTTGCCCTCTCATCAAACAACCTTGTCCTGCCTGTCTTGTACCTGGCAGCCATTTTCTACAGATGAGACAGAGAACGATTGGCCGCTGATGCTTGTTGAGATATAGATGGAGATATGGTTGAAACTCCATTGTGATGAACAAAAACACACACGCACACACACACATTTGTTTTCGTTGAGTGCTTGTGGTGTTAAAGATAGAGATGTAGCTGAAACTCTCCTGTGATGAACGCATACATACGCGCACACACACACACACACACACACACACACACACACACACACACACACACGCTGGTTTGTTGAGATATAAGTATTTGTACAGCTTAAAACTCTATTGTGATGAACGCACACACACACACGCTGGTTTGTTGAGATATAACTATTTGTATAGCTTAAAACGCCATTGTGATTAACAAACACACGCTGGTCTTCGTTGGAGCATCCATGTGCACTAGCCATCGGAAGAAAACGAGTAGAGCATCTCACCCGGTTTCCCACGGCAACGCTTTCGGGGTTGAGTGAAATTGAGCAAACACTGGTTTCCTGGCGAGTGATGGGAAAGGCAGACGTGTGCGCGGTCCCTCCCCTCCTCCTCCGAGTGACTACAGCATTGAGCGTCTGAATGTTCAGCGCGCTGAAACCCCGGGGACAGCAAACTGAATTTAGAAAAGCCCAGGTGAGCTCTCATGTGGGCTTCCTA